>NC_088980.1:104848114-105117951 GCF_963932015.1 Anas acuta
CTAAAACTATTTCTTTACATTTTATTTTCATCATAATAATTATTAACATACCTTTTTTTTTTTTTTTTTTACATAATTATTAATCTGCAGAATAAACGTCCATTAAATGTTTTAAAGTAGTATTGTTTGCTATCTTTAATAGTCTTCCTTGAATTTGGTTTATTTATCATCATCATCTGTGTGTCTTGAGTCTCAGTTTGCAAAAGTGGTTTCCATATATTTATATTTCAGTGCAGAGAACGTGTGTCATTTTTGTTGCCAAAAGAATTTACTGAACTTTATATCTCCATGCCACTAATTCTACAGAAATCTGGCTTTTTTCAAAAGCGAGGTGTCACACATCTGGCTGCTATTCACAATAATCGTGGTATCAGCAGCTCGTTCCCTCAGTCAGTAATATCTTTTGGATTATAACCTAATAAAACTACTGTAAGTTCAGCAGAGGACTTGGACTAGCCTGACATTTGTAGCTAGAATTTCCTTGGAAAATCTGTCTCATTTTGAGCATACTCTGGTATGGACCTTTTTAATTTCATTCATAAGTGCCTCATAATTTCAGCCTCAGTTATGAAAGAATGCAGGAAGGCATTTTCTAGACCACTTACCTATGTTTCTGGTCCACATGTGCCTAGAGTTACTTCTTTTACATGTTGTTGGTATAAATTCTGAAATACCACGTTGTTTTGTGATTGCGCAGCTGAAAAGGGATACTATTTTTGCAGATTCAGACCCTGTGGATTGCACTACTGAAACTCATTCTCTCTCTCTTGTCATCCTCTTTTTGACAGTTCTTGCCAGTATTTAGTTAAATACAGCTCTGCCCCGAGAAGTCTAGTTCAAACAAAAACATTAAAAAACCCAAGACTAAACAAGGAAACAAAAAAAAACCATGGCAGAAGTAAGCAGCTAATATGGATTATAAAATGATTTTTTCTTTGAGGATGAATTTGTAGTTAGAAAACAAAGCTGCTTGGCACAACAGCCTTGGGGCGGAGATGGTAGAAGACAGGAAAGTGGGAATCCCAGAAAAAAACATTGAGGAAGAGAATGGGAGCTAGTAAGATATAAGGAGGCAGAATCAGAGCCTTGAAGATCTGGAGGAAGAGGTTGGTCCCGTGGGGAAGGGGAGAATAGGCTCTTGGAGGAATAAAAGAGAAGCTAAATGCACTTGATCTTAGTGCAAGCAATCAGTCTTCCTTGTCCAGAAGTGGAAGAAATCCACCATGCTGCAAATGTTTGTTCTTTGGCAACTCTGTGTGGGAGCCTGGGTAATGAGGAAATTGTCCCTACCCAGAGATTCATCCAGTCCAAATAACATCTCACTGTTACATGCATTAAAAAGAGGGAAAGAAGGAATCAGCTCTCATAGTTCAAGCTAAAGAGATACAGTCAGAAAAAGCTCTGCTTAGGCTTTATGGCAGAAATCCATGCAAAAATCTCCCCAAACCAAGACAAACTTTCTGGGAAAAGTCTTAAGATCAGAAGAAGATGCTTAAGAACATGACACATTTTAGGAGAAGGGATACCCTTGCTTGGATGCTGCATCATCTCTATGGACTGCCCACATGTGTTGGTTTCCTTAGTGAAGAATGAAGAGAAGAAAGAAGAGGAAAACAAACAAACAAACAAAAAACCATGGTGCTAAAAACTGTAATGAGATTCAGTTAAATATGTTAAAATAGGTAAAGTCTATAGCTAACAATTTTATTAAGATGCACAAAAAAAACATAGGTAGAGACAGAAGGGGAATTAGCAAACTGTGTGTGTTGCATCTCCCGGCTCACTTCACCACGACATCCCTTTCTACCATATCTTATTTATTTTTATATTGAAGACCGTAAGGTATCAGTGCCCAAAATGAAGTCTGTGAAGTACCTTGCACTTTCTGGACCTGCATTTCACCTCGGCCTGCTGCTGTCCAAATGTCGTTCTAGATCATCTGTGCATGGAGGTCTCGTTTCACCCTCTCAGACTGATCACAGCTGGAAACTGCCACATTATGGCAACTGGTGACATTCATTAAGAGCCAGTTAAAGACAAAGTAGAAAACCCAGCCCTGTCCACGTGTAAATTCTAACTAAGGCATGTATCGTTGATAAACTTTGCTATCGGGACTTTCTGCTATACTTTATTTATATCAACCTAAAGCCTGAAAGAATGTTGCTTTGGCTGCCTTTCAGTACACGAAAGCCGAACATATGCGGATTCACTGAATGGGAAATTAGTCACTCGTATTTGCTTCAGAGAATCCAATCATGTTAAAATCCCTGCAACAGCAACATGCCTCTCCATGAAATGGAGAGAGGATTTCCTGTGTTGATCATTGTCTTTATTCAAATGTCTCTCTAACTACTAAAGCACAGTTCACCTACTGCAGCATGGAGGAGCATTTGGAAGCATAGCCTGTGCAGTCAGAGAGTGTCTGAACAAACTTGGAAGCAGGACAGTATTTACATTTTTGTCAGCTATCTCAAAGTGCTTGCTGCCAGCACAAGTCTTTTTCCAGGCAGCCTTACATGTCACGCATTACCGGAGAAAGCTCACACAACCCCCTGTCCTATAGCACTGAAAATGGTAGCAAACCTGAAGCTGTTTACTCTTTCTCTCTATCACAGACACACAATGCCCTCTAGATGTAGGGAAATGTGCAGGCCCAGAAGATCAGGTATTACTGCAATTGTACAACCCACTGTGGTGGTGCAACCCAAGCCCTTTCCAAGGGATGGTGTTCCTCACAGTCCCTATGACATGACACAATCGTTGGGACACTGTTGTGGAAAATTCTCCCTTGTCTCCCATCCGGTGAATCTGGCTAAGTGGTAACAAATGACCAAAGCGAGCACTAAGACCCACAATGGCAAACTGGCACTGGTTGATTGCAGAGCTCTCTTTGGCTCCAAGACTTCTTTAATGATCTCATCACTGGGGCAGACTGGGAAAGAAGTTGTTTTCCTCTGGTGTCCCTCTTAGATAAAGAGCCTAGAAGACAAGCTCTTGCGCATCCCTCCTACAAAAGTTGTGCAAATGGCAGCCCCAGACAGACCGAGAAGAAAGTAAGGGGTAAAAGACCTACTAATTTCTACTTATATGTATGCCTTGTAGCCAGCCCAGTTCCTTCAGTAAGGCCAAGATCCCTGTCATCTGGGGCCTACGTTAAGATCGCAGCCTTCCTGAGCATCTCTTCTGATAAAACCAAGGGTGATTTAGGTTTTGGTTAGGATGAGTGATACTATGGTGGCTCATTGTCCATGCAGAGAACTTAGGGCAAGTAGGTTTCTCTCTTAGGCACTTTGTTGAGTGCCATAAATTGTGTGGGATGGATGTGAATGACAGAAATAACTTAAAGATCTCCCCAATTCCTTTTGTGCCATGTTTCTAGCCAGCAATGGGAGTAGACCAGCTTACTGCCACGACAGTTTAATTCATTGCACACATCCACCCCTCCTTCAGGCTGTAGCCTAGGAATAGCAGCTAAGCAGACTTGCTCAAGACACAATCACGTCTGCCTCTTTTCTAGACAGCTTCTTACAAAACTAGAGAAAAATCTGATCAGCCTACCCACTTCTTCTGGGGCTTGGTCATGGTCTCAAGACATAGGATTTCTTAGGAAAACTGACAGTAAACAGCATGTAATGAGAATATATCTAACTCTGTAGCACTTGGGGTGTTGTGATTTGTCTCCTTGCTTAGAAGGTTCTCCAGCCTCTCTCACAGCATTGGGTTCATTCTGTATTCATTCATTATCATATCATTCAGAATTTCAGTTTCCTTGCATTTGTTATTAATTGTATTAATTGTATTCTTCTTCATGATGACACTTAGGTCCTCTAACCATTCTGTTATTTGGGAATAGCTACCAACCACTGGCTTTTTTATTGTGGAGGAGTTTGTCAATTGAGTAACTAAAATGAGAGTGTTTGTATGGTGGCATAACAAACCGAGCCACTAAGCTATGGTTTTGGATTTTAGACCAGTCATTTGAGCTTGTGCTTGGGGCTGTAACAGCAACAAATTCATAACAGCTATTCAGAAACAAGGTTTCACTAGGTCACTGTTAATAACATGAAGTCTACTGTTTTTTGCTTAACTTGGAAACACGCTGAATAAGCTGAAAAGCTAAAGCCCCCAGCTAAGACTCTGAAGCTCCCAAAGCAGCAAACATTTAAGCACCATCTGAACCAAGCAGGTAGGTCCAAAAAACTATTCATAGGCAATTCTGTGCTTTGGGGGACTGGGGAAAGCAGCTGAAGGGGAGCATTTGCTAGCACCTGAAAGGGTTCCTCTAGCTCCTGGGAGATGGGCAAATTAAAACATACAAAACTGGGGGGGAAGATGCACAAAACAAGTGCAAGCACTTTACTTGCCCTTGACTCTGTCAATTTCAATGAATTTGTGGCATATTTTTCCTTGTTTTCAAGTTGTTTTTCTCTCACTTCAGGGCAGGTGGGAGTAGAAAATGGGGAACTTGTTACACGGAGAAAGACAAGCAAAAAGCTGACAAACGTGCAAAGTAATTCAACTGAAGAAAAGCAAAAAAATATGTTTGTCTAATTTCTTTAAAGTATGATTAATAAACTGAGGTGCCCCCATGCTTCACAACAGCAGTGATAACAGTGTAGTTTCTACCTCAAAGAAAAAATATCTAAACAACAACAACAAAATAAAATCTGGCTACAGCTTTCTATCAATCACATCTTTTCTTGTTATATATAACTTGCCAACTTAAATTTCACATGCAAATGACTTTTCTGGGGTACCCAAGGGAACATTAATAACATTTTCAAAGCATTCACCTGAAGGTTCCCAAGATTATTCAGCTATCTATTAGACTCTGAATTGACTAAATATAGCCCCAGGGGGCCTTTCGTTCAGATCCAGAGCTGGAAGAGGAATTTCTATTTCAGCAGCAGCCAGTGGAACCAACCTCTTGCTGCAGTTCTGCATCTGAATGTGTTTTAAGATCTTGGTCTTTTCCTCATGAGGAAAAAGTAAGTGAGGGAGAGGGGCACTGCACAATCTGAAGCAGAGCAAACAGAACACACATCTTATTAGAGCTTTTTGAGCATTTTTGGCACAAGGGAACTCAAGAGGTGCTGGTGAGAGATCATTGTCCTCCTGGAACAGTGGGATGCTCTTTGCAGGCAGTCAAGGCTGCTGTAGCCTCACTGCTCCTGTGCCTGCTTCACATAGCCAGAAGGTACAGGCTGGTAGAGCTGGCCTTAATTCTACAGTACATGTATAGCTATATTGAGAGTTTGTAATTTTCTCAGTTTTTCCTCTGTAGATAACATAGGTTTTATTTTTTAATTATTTAAATGTTTATTTTTTTCTGCATTTGCAAAAGGAGGGGTAGGACCTACCTCAAATAGCCCTTCTTCTAAATCCAGCCTCAAAACTTCTGTCTGCCTGCTCAGGGTGGGCTTTTCATTCGTTGCCTTATCTAAGGAAAATATGTAATTGCTTTAGTCAGCTGCTATCAATTGGGTAAATGAGGCAAAGAGTCATTTGATTATAAATATCTGGTGAACTAGAGGAATTTTTCAGTTTTTTTTTTTTTTTTTTTTTTTTTTTTTTTTTTTTTTTAATGTCTAGTCCATCTTCCAGTCACCTTTCCTAAGGTCATTTGCAGGTGTTCTGCAGGAACTCACAAAACCATTCTTTGGCTGGCATATTTCATCAACATCTGTAGTGAATAGCCAGCAAAACCGGGGTGAAGAGTCATTTAGACATTGATCAATAGGTTCAGTGATATGTTTAAAGCCAAGCACAAGTTTAAGTGATTTACCACACCAGTCCTTCAAATCTTTGCCAAATGTCATCCAGAAAATTGATGGTAGCACCTGTAGATCCTATAGCTTTGCCAGGCTCAGGCTTTAATTATTATAGGAAACTACTGTTTAATTTAGTATGAAATTCAGATAAATCAGGAAGAAAATGAGCTGGTTTTGTGGCAGACTGCTACACATGGAAAGCTTCTGGGACAACATTACAAGATGACACTCAGTCTCGCTCACTCCTATGAAGGAAGGATCCTATAGACTGAGTGTGTTTGAGGGGATTCTGTGAAGTAGGGGGGATGGATGTCTTCTGGGTAAATCCTCTATTGTCAAGCTGTACAATTTTTAAATTAACAGGTGAATTTTGCCTGGTTTTCTAAAAGGTGATGAATAGTAACATATCTCTTGATTCTGTTGCCTGCCCCTAATGAATGTAGTGAATGCAGTAACATTCAGCAAATCCCTTTTAGACATGGTACAGCCTGTTTTAAAATCAATATTTAGTTCAATTAAAGTCTATGTTTAATGCAAGATAGTTCTACGGTAGTTTGGTAGGAAAAAAAAAAAATACACGTAAGTGGTAATGAGAAGGGCCAATGAAGCAAATGTTCTTGGCAAGTTTTGTTGTCTGTAGCAGCCAAGGCTCTGCCCTACAAAGTGCAATGCCCACCTCCCAGTCACTGTGTGAGCACCCCTAAAAACAACAGCTTCTCCATCAAATTCAAGAGCTGCAGTGTTGTGCCTTTTTATGTCATTATGTTATGAACCACACTAAACCAGACCAAAGTGGTTTCTGGTGCTCCACGGCGTCTGTGGTGTGTGCCAGGCACCCTCTGATGTCACCAAATTGTAGGTGCAGAACTTCCCTGGGTATCTGAGATGTTCATACAAGGGTGGTGTATGTGCCAAGGCATGAGACCAAGCCCTTCTGAACTGGCAGCTGGAGACGATGGCCCTGAGCAGTCAGCACCTATGAGTAACTGCCTGAACAAATCCCTTCCTCTTGGGTTTGTTTTCACAGGCAGAACTCTCCTTTAAACAAAAGATGTTTGAAAAAGTGTCTGATTCTTCTCTCCCCCTCCAGTTTTACACCACTGTGACTCCTTGGATGTGGCATCCCTTGCTGAGGAGAAGAGCATGGTGTCATCCCTCTCCCATTACCTGTGGCTCGAGGAGCTCAGAGCCCAGCATCTGGTCAGAGTGTTGAGGAGTCAGCTCCAGATGGGTTTGTGTAGCCTGTTACATGGTCTACAATCTTTTTTTTTCTCTCTCTGTGCTTGAAAAGTGAGCAATATTCTTGGCTTTTTTTGCCCAGTTTCACAGCCATATGTTCATCCAGTGTTTTCACCCTGGCTTGTGTGATTACAAAGGAAATAGTGCAGTAGCCCCTCAAATTGAGGGGAAAAAAGCAAATCAAAACACACATCAGTCTCCTTAGCCAGAGTGCCAACTACCACAGAGCTGAGGAAAATGCAGCGCACATGATTTTGCTGCATGTGAAAATGAAGGGAAAGGAAATGAAAAAATATACCACCATGTCATTTAAAAATGTGTACCTACAGAGTTGAAGCAACCACGAGTGATGCTGTGCAGATGGTTTTTCTCTTGCCAGGGAGAAGTGTAGTGGGGCCAGAGTCTTTTAATCTGTCATATATATAACCTAAGATTTACAGTTGGAATCAGACTTGAAAATGTAAATGGATTTTCAATTGCAGAGTCTGCTCCATCATAATGGCTTTCATTCAGAGCATTGTCTGGATAGAACAACAGCTGTTCTGCCTGTGTGTTTTTTTTTTTTTCTTTTCTTGTTTTATTTTATTTTTAGACTTCTCATATGTAAAATGCCAGGAGATAAATGCAGACTGGGAAACCTCGTGGTGATGTCTGCAAAATAAATAAAGTGCTCCCAGTGATACTTGAGTGGAACAATGTTTAAAATGTTTTCTCCCTGATTTAACATTGCGCAACACACAGAAAGAAAGAGTTGATTTCAGCTGGTCAACAGCTCTGATCAGGACTTTTGACCAACTTTCCACTCCTAGCATGGCTAAGCTAGATAAAATGCAATACACAGGTCTTAGCTGCATTTGGCATTAGCTTTTTGCTTGAGATCACCAGCTGGTGACTGCTGAGACTCACCTGAGGTCTCCAAGTTTTGCTCCCTGAAATTAGAAAGTGGGAAAAGCTGGTGGTCGCTCATTTAAAAATGACACACTTAAAATCCTTACCCAAGAAAAGCTTTCGGACATTTCAAGTTGAACTGTCCCTGCTTTTCCATTCAACAATCATCTATCTGTTTTTCAAAGCCAAATTACCTTCTTTATGTTTCAGTAATTCCCCTTTTTCAACATCTGTGCATTTATACTGCTGTTTATTACCATTATTAAAGACGCATGTTTGACTGTTCATTAAGTGCACCTGTTCAAATGCAGATACCAATGAGAGTTTGGTACTAAAATAGGAGTTATGGGTCCAAATACCATTGTGGACCTATTTCCCACTGCACACATTGTTTTGTTGCTTGGAGACCTGCTGTATATTCTTGCTTTAATCTTTCTTCCAAAGCCTAGCTCTGTACTTCTAATACAGCTGGAAAACTAGAAAATAGTCTGTGTTTCAAAACTTGTGTAGGAGGAAAAAGGACGCGTAGGAAAAAACCAACCAACCACCAAAACAAAAGTCCCAACCCAGCTTCTTGGGGACTTGGAGCCAACAGGAATTTTTGTTTGTGCTGGGAAAGTAGTGCATGACTTCGGGCACCAACTGAATGACATGCTTCTCTCGCAAGGCAAGGGTGTTTTCTTTTCCCAGCCGAGAATGGGAATTATGAGAACCATGACAATGCCCGGTTATATTGTTTCTGAGAAGAGAGCTCCTCTGTGGTTGATCTTACTAGAAACCACTATGAGAACATTTGGGTTTGTTTTACGCCTCAGTCATTCTCCAGCTATTTCTCTTTTCTGTCTCTTTCTGTTTTCCTCTGTTCCGTTTCTTTCTTTAACTCTTCTCTCTTTAACATTTTTCCCTCATCTCTGGCAGTTTTATTTTTGCAATAAGGCTGTACCTGGAGTTAAGTTTGCTTCCATGAGCAGATAGCACTAAGCTGTCTGCTGTTCAGATGTTCCCTGCTGTTCGTGCTGTTCTCACAGGCATTAATCCAGGAACGTTATTTGCTTGCTGCAGTGGGACACTGCAATGCCAAAGATGTTTTGTCCAATTTCCACCTCCAGGCTTTTATTCTGACACGAAAAAAAAAAAAAAAAAAAAAAAAAAAGGACAGAAATACATTGTTACTATTCAGAACAATAATTCATCATCTGTTTTATATGAATGTGGGTAATAGAGCTGGAATTAAGGAAATGTCATCTGCAATATGCCCAGACTTCTGAATGAGAGGGATTCCCGAACAAACTTCTTCCAAAGTCGCATTTCAGATGTGCAGCTTCCACCAGTAGGACCTCTGGCAAGGCTGGCAAGAGCATGACTGCAAACGCAGGGCGTTTGGAAGCAACTCTCGCTGCCTGGAACCATGCAGATGTCTGAGCCTCGGATTTGTGCCTCGGCAAGACAGATAGATCAGAGAAGCTAACCAGGAGAATCCTGTTAAACTCTGAACTGGAGATTTTAATCCCTTTAACATCAAGGGACAAAGTATGACCTAAACCTGAATTCTGCTCTGGTGTATAACCAGAGTAAGTGCTCTGAAGCTCAGACTGACAAATTTTTCAAACGCTTTATAAAATGTCATTATCTTGTTAAAAACAAAACAAAACAAAACAAAACAAAACAAAACAAAACAAAACAAAACAAAACACGGGTACTTCTAACCTATTCCAATTCATCGGGAGACCATCCCCTGCTCCCATTTTGCTGCTCTCTATCCTCTAGCATTACCAACAAGACAAGAGCACGAAAACTTCCACCACTCAGCGAGAAGCGTGACATGTCCTCAGATAATCCCTCTTGGGGCTGGGTGGTAGAATCAGCGCCAGGTTCTGTCATCAGGGCTCCCGGGTTGGTCAGGAGGACGTGTTCATTCCCAACCACCCCTTGCTGCGTCCCAAGATGAATGGCTCCAGACTGACCACTACAATTGCATGGTAGTCCCAGGAGAGAAGCTATTTAAGCCAAAGGACAACGCTGGAACAAGAACAAATGTGTCTAAACTGGACATAATTGCATTCACGCTGGTTATTAAAAGAAGGTTCCTAGTCAAGTTTTTGAAGAGCCGCCAGAAGTATTAGAGGGGCAAAGTAAAAACCTCACCCCCCAATTATTTTTAAAATAGGACTTGTCACATTTTCTAGATGAGTTATTGATGTTGGTCTGCAGAGGAGTCAGTAGTCTCAGCAGTCCCTTGACCTGCTTTCCTGTGATCAAGGGGTCTCTTGGTAATTTAGAGCCATCTTATCCCTGCAAGGCATTGCTCTCTGCTGGGCTGATGCTGCTCTGCTGGGATCGCACTGAGGTCTGCTCTCCAAAACAAGAGCAGAAACGGCAGCCTCCCATATGCATGGTGATGTGGGAGTGATGCCTCTTTGACTAATTTAGCATTGAACCCCTTCCTCTCAAATTGAGGTATGTGAAAATTAATGTGCTCTATGCCCATATTGGTTTAATTGGAGAAGTTGCCTTTAGAAATCACCTCCCCAGCATACGGAAATAGACTCCCCAAACCAAGATATCAAAATGAATCGACTGCTTGAAAATCTTCTTCCCTCGGTCACAGAACAAGGGTGGCAATACTTACATGCCTCTGGGAAGCCCTTTGGATAAGAAAATCCTATCCACATGCAAAATATTCTCCAGAAAGATCATTATTTGCCTAGTGATTCATCCTTATTGTTCTGATATTAAAAAAGAAAAAAAAGTCTTGACACAAATTTTGGAGCACTACACAGAGTTTATTTTGAAAAAGAAATCAAAGAATGTTTTTTTTTTTTCATCTCCGAGCCAGATGGAAAGAACAAACAAATGTATTCCATCCTAAGAAAGGAAACACATGAGAACTTTCAAAAAAATTTAGCCAAGTATTTTATTTATTTATTTATTTATTAAACAACATGGAAAAAAAGGAGGTGGAGATGATAAATGAACAAATAGACTCTGGCTTTAGGAAGGCCTAGTTTCTAGGGAACAAGGGTCCTGTCCATCAGGCACAACGCTTTTTGGCCTATAAACACCCAAATGACCTTTGAGTGAACATTGGGTACACACCAGGAGCTGTATGGCTGCCTCCTTGTCTCACTCCTAACTGGGCCATGGGTGAAGCGAGTTGTCCCACTGTTATTCTCTTTCTGTGAAGGCTCAGCAGTGACCCCACCACGGTTTTCCAGTACTCAAAGAGTGGCTAGAAAGGGGATGGAGGCCCTTTCCTCTCAAGGAGCCACACAAAGAGTACAAGTTGGGGAGGTTTCTTGATATAAAAAAGATTTTTTTCCCAGAGAGAACAATCAATCACTGGAACAACCTCTCCAGGGATGTGGTAGAGTCCCCATCACTGGAGGTTTTCAAGATGTGGTTGGACAGGTCCCTTCCAGCCTGGGCTGTTGTATGTCCCGGCCTTGAGGCAGTGCCAGGTGAAGGTGGCTGTGTCCCACTGCTGCTCCTTACCAGCAGATTAGGAGTGAGCTTGGATGCTGACACATCCTGCTCCTGGTGCAGCCTGGTGTCCACAGAGGAGCAAACATCCCCAGGTGCATGGAGACCTCAGCAGAATGGGGGTGGGAAGAAAAGCAAAGAAAATCTGGAGGCTGGGGCTGGTGACATTTTGTTCCCTTTGGATCCTGCATCTGCCTGAGATGCTGTGCTTCTAACCAAGGAAGCTGCTCTGGGGAAAAGTGGTTTTGTTTTCTCACAAGAGGATCAGCTCAGCCTCCTCAGCAGCCTTTCCCCTACTGGCTGCGGAGCTGTTTCCTTTGACAGCCAGCATCCGCGCTCCAACCAGCTCCTCTCCTTGCCAGTGAGCAGAAACCAATTCCTGCTACTTGCTAAAAACAGAGGAGCCATCTGCCAAGAACAGAAAATTAAAAGAGGAGGTCAGCCGCTTGAGAGAGAGGGAAGTAGCTGGATCAGATTAGCTGTTACAAACAGCCTGTTTAAAGCAGACCCGATAATGGCTCATCTACGGTCTGATCCTGCTCGATCAAGGTCAAGGGGCCCTTCTTGTTGCCTTCTTCCATCAGGACAGGGAACTGCCAGAGGGAGCTTAGATGCATTTTGCCTTGTTCAGCTTCAAAACCAAGTCTTTAGCATCTAATGTACTGCAGGAGCAATGCACTAAAAGTGCAACTAAGGGATAGAATAGCCACAGTCATGCTTGGAACCAGGAAGGTGTAAGTGAGAAGAAAGGCTTTAATTCAAATAATGGTCACCAATTTGATTTTTAATGCCTATGAATGCTTCTGGCTGTTTGTAGACACAGCTCTCCATGTGTCTCTTGGTTACAAAAGCACGCGCAGGAGTAAACAACATTCGGTTCTACATTTCCACTCAGTGCTTTCTTTATTGGAACAACTGCAGGTGTTATTTATAGACATCGAAGAGGACGAAAGTTTCGAGATGTGTAAGCTCCAATCAGCTGAAGGTGATTCAAAATAAATTAATGAAATGAGTCAGGAATGGACTTAAGAGATCCAGCACTGGATGTAAATCACAAATGATTTTGCACCCCCTCTGCCTTCCTCTCCCTTTCCTGCAACGCTCAGAGTGCTTGCCAGGGGATATGAACTTGCATTTAGTTCGATGTAAAATGAGAAAAAGAACGATGGAAATGTGTACTCAGTATGCCAAGTTACAGTACTCGCGCCTAAGAAGGAAAGCCAAAACTCTAGCTGGGACAAAATGATTTCCTATCACTTAAAACTTTCCATACAACCTGCGCTATCACTCAGACCATACAGAAAGCAGATTTAACAGGGATGTTTTCCAGACCCCATGTGGCAGCTCTGACTTTCATGACAATTTCTTGGCCCTTTCTAGTGTCCTGCTTGCATCCTTGCCAATCTCTTCTGTCTGTGACAGGTTCTTGAGCTGCCTTAACGCTCTCCCAGTTCTCCCAGTGATTTCAGCCTTCATTGCCATTTGACACCTCCATTTCCAACTTGCAGGATCACCGGGTCAGAAGGATGGTCTGTCTCAGCCCTCCTGGCTGCTCAAGCCAGATTTTAAGGATGACTGAATACACTAGGCATGCAAATGTGGCATCCATCTCCAGCCAGTTTTGACTAACAGCTACAGTCTTTGCTTCAAATACACAGAGAGTTTAGAGCAGGCACATTTTGTTTCTCAGTTAGAGGTGGGTAATTAGAGCATTATTACAGATAATTACAACCCAGCATTGCAATTCACTTTGAAATAAGTATTCAATTTATAAACATGTTGCATCTTTAAATTGTCCTAGTTCAATGGGTATTTCCATGCTAAGACCACCCAACTGCCTGTGATTTAGCTTAGCTGCTGTGCTAGATTTCAACTAGCTAAGCAGCTCTGGCTGATGAACAGCCATTCCTGTAACCTTACAGTGTTGATCGTCACTGCACGGAAAACCTCTTTAGAGGGAGTGGAGGGCACAAGGTGACTCTTGGATTACCCTACCTTGAAATGTACCATCACCCCTATTGCTCAAGGAAGAGAAGGATGGTATCAGGGCGAGAAAACAGCGTATCTGGGACTTACACAGAGGTTTGTTGTGAACTTCTTGGGTGGATATAGGTTCATCACATCAGCAAAAAGCATAAAGAGCTTCATCTAATGTGGTAGATGCTCAGATGGGCTTATTTTACCTAAATACACTGACATCCATAATGAAGATGGAGGTGCTCCTCTAATCCAGTGTTGCTCTGGAAAGCTTCATTCCCCATGGTTTGTGAAGCTATCTGAGCATGCAAAGCAATAGTTTTGTACCTTGTTATCCAAAAATAGCAGCTTAACATAATCTCCATAGACAATGTACAATATATAGGTAAACACTACAGCATGCATCTACACACAGCTCCTAGGGCCAACATGACAGGGCGTTTGGCATGAAATGTGATGAGAAAGCCAACAGAAAAGCCTCAGGAAAAGCAGTGCATCTCAAGAAAGGCTCTGCCTCCAAGATGGAGACACATGGGCTGTGTAGCTGCAATACACAGACCTTTTGCTTTTAATTAAATATGTGCAATTTTCATTTTGTTCCTGTCTCACATCTAGTATATGCCACAGGACGGATTCCCAAATGTAATATTTTGTGCATTTTCTTTAAGTAAATTGTACTTTAAAAGTCATTCTCTCCCCACCCTCACCCAAAAAATGAACACTGGAGGGAGTGTGGGGTTTCGGAAAGCAGCAACCTTTAATTGGATGTTCTTAGGAGCAATATTTGAAAATCTGAAGTACAAAACCTTGTCTCTTTCCAACAGAGCTGGAGTATTTCAACAACCTCATCTGCATTCAGCCAAGGTAAATGGCAGGTCAGGAGGCAAAGGAAAAACAACTCTCCAGCAGAAGAAGCCAAAACAACTTCCCTTGTGGTATAGAGTGTGGCCATATGAAGAGTATAAAAACTGTGAACCAAAACCAGGGTTTCTGCTAATGAACTTCAACAGGTCGCTAATTTGTTTAATTCCTGATAAGCAGCACTGCTGCCTAGACAACGGCTCATGGGACTGTGGAGGAAACTGTCTGGTTGATGATATCATCTCATTTAGCCACACTGCTTTCTGTTTGTAGCATATTTTATTTTCCAGTTTGTTTGGGAGAGAAGTACTGGTCCAAGAAAATAGAGAGATCACTTTACAAAGTATTTTGGAGAAATGCAAGACTTCTCTGAGTATGGCATGTTTTTATTACCAAATTTTGAAATCTGTCTTGAAAAGAAACATATTTGATTTAGTATGTGCAGCTCTTTTGTTTCTGTTTCCATAGAATCTGTCCCCTGGGCTTGACTTACAATGCGGGTAGCACCTATTAGGGCAGGATTCCTCACAAACAGGAAGAAGGAATGAAAACAGGAATGAAAACATTTCAACTTCTGTGGCATTTCCTCATGCGTGGAAGAAGGCTGAAAGCTAGGCAGGAAGGCAAGAAAGAAGGAAGGAAAAACTTTTATTAACATGGTCTTTGCGGAGAATCCTGATGGAACACTGGCTGAAATCAGAGCTACAATGAGTATCTAGTCCTTAGTCAACTCAATTGTTACACACGCAGACTAGATTGCATAAAATAAGAAAAACACTACCTAAAATCTGTTTAAAAAGTTATTTATCCAGAACAAGTCATCTGGGAAAGTACAAATATTTCTAACTGGAAAAATATTTCTCTATAGCTGAACTAGGCCTGGTAGCAAACCTTAATGATTTATTAGTACCTTATTTTTTTTTTCTTTGGCCCCTGTGCACTATATTTATTAAAAAAAAAAAAGTCAGTAAAAAAGAGAACAATTGTAAAAAGCAAATATTTTGTACAAAAATACAAAGTTTTAAAAGCTCTTAAAAGTATATTCCATATTATTGATAAGAGTTGGACTATATATATATATTTATATAAATCTATATATTCGTGTATCTGTATAATTTTCCTACATTTGGGATTTTAGCAAATGAAACACACTGTGTACACAGTTGTTTTATGTTTTTTTCTATAGATGAGTGGCCAACAGTCTTACTCAGATTGACAGAATGTCTTCTTCCAGAAGACAAAAGTTGCTTATGTATGTGGTTACTGGTTGGGAAGAAAATCTATAACAGTATTAGTCCAACAGTATTTCCTGATGCTGTGGGTAGAAAGGCCTCAAACAATTGTAGGATGCTGAAGAAGAGTTGCTGCTGAATTCCTTTATGCATTTAAACCAGTTTTCAGTGCTTGCTTTTGTTTTGTTTTGTTTTGAATTTTTGTAGGCAATGTTGCTCTCTCCCAGGATTTTCTTTTTCTTGAAGTAAATTTCCATAATATGTAGGTATCTGTAAAGTCACAGCCTGTTACACTCCAACTATTTGCCCTACAGGACAAGAGAAAAAAGAAAAACAAACAGAAAAAGAAAATCATCACATAAAAGGCTTGTGAAGATTAAACACATTTCCAAAAAGAAAGCTTACTGAGATCAAGGTATGTTAAAAATTTAAGTGGATTCATATGCAGTATATGTAAATCCTGGTGGATAAATATTTGTAAACTATGAAGCTTTGCTAAAATAACAAATGTATGTAGGATGACGAGGGCACATTATGTTGTTACTTACATACAGTCCTTCGCTGTAGAACCCTAGAACAGGGTTATACACAGACAAAGCTTGTTCAGCACTTTGTTTTGTTTTGCTTTGCTTTAGGGGGATGTTTTTGTGGATGGGATGTATTTTTGGCAGTAGCTGACATTTCCATCTACCTTCACTGAAATTCAGCCTACACGTTTGCAACCAGAGCAGCCAGGCACTCTTGGCAAAGCAATGCTACACCGGGCTGTATGTAGGCGATAACATCTAAGCAGAGCACCACCATGAACACAGCTACCACCTTGCTCTATGATGGCAGGGCTGGGCTCTAAGAAGCCATGTGAACCGCCTGCACTCTGCCATTTGCAGAAATGCCTGCACATCCAGAAAGAGAACCCCTGTGGAAACCACCTGGGTGACTGCTTGGACATGTTGGCCGTTTATGAGCCCTCCACTTCAATTGCCATTATTTGCAACAGAGCAGTTGCATGGCAAATGGACCCAGCCTCCTTGCACTATAGGACATCTCTTGGCAGCATTGCTAGTGGGAATTTTAAGACCTCCTTAGCAGTCACCAAGTGCCTTGTATTGCACAAACTCTCAAAACAGAGTCTATTTGTTTTTTGAAGGCTGGTTTCTGGGCCACCCTAATGGCCAGCTTTCCCCCCTGCTTAGCCGCTGAGTTTATAAAAACAGCTCCCATTGTGGCCAGGGTCTGGAACACATGTGCCAAATCATGCCTGAAATTTTAGGCACATTTCAAGTCTGCAGGAGATGGCCAAGATATAGAACATGTCATGCCTGCACTCAGTCTGGAGGCTGCTTTTCCAGACTGTGATCAATCCATCATCCATTTTACACAGAGTATTAGCACTGCCATTGCAACTAGCTTTATGGCTGGATCATGTCCCCACTACCTGTGCAAAATTGACTTGAATTTGGCTGTCAGTAGGGTGAAATAACCAAACCAAGTGCCTGACTTACCTTTGTCCATGTCTTTTTCACAAATGAAATTGTTAACATCTTCACAGTAGAAGTCATTCCAGAGCCCAGCATAGATTAACCCGGCACAATCTTCCCCTGGCCCATGCCCATGGCTCCAGTTATCAGGTTGCCCGTTTTTCCAGTTTCTTTCAACAAAAAAAGCAATAGATATTATTGCACAACGCAGCACACATGACAGTTTTTCAACCACAAGAAATTAACAAAAACATCATGAGATCTGTTCCGAACGGGAAATACACATAGAGACAAACAATACATGACTCTCGTTGGAAATGGAAAACAGATGTATAACAGAGAAGGGAATCTATTCGGCCTCGGGCTGCCAAAACTCAAAGACCTAAAATTAGACCGATGAACTTTATTTTAGTTTCTGAATGTACATGCACATACAGTGGGAGTGTGCTCTGTGCTCCGTGTGCATCGTTCCAAACCTGCAAAGTCTGTGCACTTCATTCCTGCCAGCAGACGGTACTGCGACGAGCCGGCAGCTTGCTAGCACTGCAAACCATGGCAGCACGGTGCCTTCTTCAATGTCTACACCGAGACGGGCCTCTCAGAAGGCACAGCTAGGATTTATTTGTTTTACAGATTGGTGTTTCAACAGGAAGTGAACTTTTGAGCCTATAAAGAATGTACAAAATATGTATCTACATGTCTTTTGAGATTATTAGCCTTGATGGTGAAACTTAACTCAGCATGTAAAGAGCTTACAGCAAGTGTTTCCTCATCCTGTTTTTGTTTGACAAGTGAGAAACACTTCCAGCCTTGGGACTTAAAAGCTCCATTTTCCTGAAGGAACAGGTTATTGACTGGAGCTTGTGATTGCTGGCTGATATGGTCCATGCTCAGCTAGAAAACACGCCTGCCTGACACACAGCGTCTTACCAGGCACCTGGGAGGACACATGGCTTTCCAGAAATAATGAAATACTTTGAAAATCAGTAACTGACAGCTCTGAGTTTATTACAGGGCACCTAAAACCATGGGGTGGTGGAAATCTGTTGAAAGCAGTGGCTGAAGTGGAAATTGGGCACAGTGCTGCCATAAAGAGGAAGAAAAATGAAAACAGGGAAGGAGAAAAAGGGAAAAATATTATGTCTCACTTGAAATGCATCTGACTTTTTCCATGTTTCTCATCAAAATGAACACCAATGAAATCACAGCTAATCATTTCGTAACATCTGACTGACTGAGCCTGTTTTTCTGCTGCACAGCATGCTCAGATCTGTAAACTCTTCAGTCCACTCCTCGGTATTAAAAATTTGGGTGGTTGCAATCTGTTCCATTTAGGACAAATTAGGTGTAGCCCTAGGATTCCTGGAGAGCTGCCAATTCAGTTCTCAGCTGGCCAAAGCTTAGACACCCTAATTTCATGCATTTTCCTTATGTTTAATGCTTTCCACTTGGATTTGGGCTTTATCTGAAAGCTGGTCATTTTTTATCAGAACGAGCACTCTATTTATAGCCAGTTGTAATGCAAATAAGGAAAAATCAAACCAAGACAGAAAGAAGTCTGTGCTTTCCATCTCAACTTTGTCATAAAAGTCAGGAGCAAATGTTTTGGCAAGAAACACTGTGTGTGTAGTTATGTGATTCTTTCATTCAGTGTTCAGTTTTCCTCCTGGCAAGGAAATAAAGCTGTGTGCATGAAGAAGGCAGAGAGAAAAAAAACAGTTCAGCAGCACCCTCAGTGAAGAATTATTTCATTGGCATCTACAAAACTCTGGATCCGCTGGATAATTTCTAGATGCTGTTTTCAGAAGTGTCAGCAAGAGTGGTAGCATCTGCAGAAAATAAACACTATTGTTTTTATTTACGTACGTGTAATCTGGTAAGGATCCATCCACCCATCTCCATTCATTTTCCTTCTCTGAATCTGTAAGTCCAATCCAGAAGCTGCCTTTCCCTGCAATCTGCCTTTTTATCCATTGCTGTGGAAGGAAGATCTTAGTCCATAACATGCAAACACAACAGTCTTTGGAGCTAATAAGATACTCTGGCTTCATGAGCATCTTTGCTGTCAGAGAAGGAATGGCCAGAGGAATTTTTATAAGCTGAAGATAGGTTTTAGGAGTTTGCCTTGTGACCCCCTGCCTAGAATCCATACTGCTACCTGCAGGTGCAGTAGAGAGGGCTAGTCATCAAAATTAGATTGACATAAAGTCACAGCCAACTTCTTATGGTTATAAATTGAAAAAACAAACCAAACAAAAATACCAAAAAACCCAGACAGTAAGCAATTGTATCTTGACATTTCCACTGCCACATAGCCACTGAATAATTATGTTGAACAGTACTAAAAGTACAGCTAGATTTATATAGTTATGTTAAAAACACTTGTGTCACAGAAGTCTTAGGCTGCATATATTTAAAGGAAATTTAAAAATAAATTATTTTCAACACTGCAGACATTGCCCCCCAATTTTGGATAATATGCAAGCCAAACTGGACTGCATCTCCAAAGGTTCAAAACTCCAATTCTCGCCAGCCTTTCTATGTGCTCTGTGCCCACAACCATCAGGGTGAGTTGCTCTGCTCATGCTGTCCTGCACATGGAATAACTGCTGAGCAGGCAGAAGGTGGACAAAAAGCTAACTGGAGTCAACCACCGCGTCTCCTTCACTATATGAATTCATGACGCTTTCAGCTTCCCACTTGCCCTGTGGCTTCCACCTGTTAAATCTCAGACTCTCCTCGAGAAACAAAAACAAAACCTAGTTACCTGTTCTTCTTTGTTGTTTATAATAACCAAGTGTGATGCCCTCTCTTCACAGAATAACTTTGCCTCTTCGAAGATTTCTCTTTCATTTGAAATGTAGTAGCACTTTTCTGTATAGTTCTTCCAATGAGGAGAACAACCTATGATGTGAATTTTTCTGCGTTAAACCAGTTACTGAAATCAATGAGCCAGTGGTAATTTTCTGCATTTGGCTGATAATAAATGGAGGATCCTACACCCTTCTACAATGTGCTGCCATATAAAATACTTAGATATCATTTGAGAATTTATTTACCAAGGTCCTGACACTGTGAAATCAAGGTTAAACTGTGTGGCCAAGGCAATTATTTATTACTCATACAACTGATTTTTCTTTAGCTGTAAATATTAACTTAAATCAGATTCAGGTCACGCCTATGAAGATCAACAAGCATAGCTTCATTTGACAGGGCTCCTTATGATGAATCTCAAAGATTAAGTCTAATGTAGCAGAGGTTATTTGAACCACTAACTCTGGTGTCCACCCTCTGCTAGATATATCTGGATCTCAGTAGAATATGCATGCAGTGTTTCGATAGCTTACCATTAGCCTCAGGCACTGACGTAGGTTCACTCTGTAGTGCCATTGGCATCCCGGGACCTGGTGGCCCTGGTGGGCCAGGTGGGCCTTTTGGACCAGGCAGCCCAGGGACTCCAGGTAGCCCAGGTAGTCCTCGAGGTCCTGGTACTCCTGGCTCTCCCACAGTTCCTTGGAGGCCTTGAAATCCTGGTGGGCCTTGTGGCCCAGGTGGACCATCTTTGCCTTGTGGTCCTGGTGGTCCTGGGTCTCCGCTTGGTCCAGGCAGACCCGTCTTGCCAGGAGAACCTCTCTGACCTTTGGAGCCCGGTGATCCTCTTGAACCTTTCCCTCCTTTTTCTCCTGGTGGCCCAATTGGCCCGGGTGGACCCTTTTCACCTGCAGGTCCTGGTGGTCCAGGCTCTCCTTTTTCTCCTTTTTGTCCTTTTAGGCCAGCAGGGCCAAGAGGACCTTGTGGGCCTCTGTCACCTTTAGGTCCCCTTGGACCAGGAGGGCCTGAAATAATGTAAGCAGTCAAAGTGGGGATACAAACAGACAACAAAACAAAAACACCATTCAGGGGCCTTGTTTGATATAATACCTCAGACCAGCAACACTGGACATGCAGCACTGTGAAAACTATGCTAACATCTACTTTGAACAGTAGTTGTAAAAATACATCTGCTTCTCAGGCATTACATGCAATTTCTCTTTCCTAAGCCTACATGAAATACAAGATTCAGAGGAAAATCATCTGATGCACCTTGTCCTGTGAACTGGACAGTGCCATGATGCCCCAGGTGACCAGCTGAGGTACCAATCCCTACAACACATGCTCTGTGCTGGTTATTCATGCAGTACTGCGTGTTGATGCTCCCATTCTCCCATTCCTCTACGCTCCTTTTTCCTCGTTCTTCTCTTAGACTACAGGACTACAACATCACTCCTGTAACGCCTTCTTTCTTACTCTGTCAATAATGGGTTGTCAAAAAGAGACAAAAAAGGTGGAAAGTGTGCAATAGGACAACTATGGGAAAAGCCAGTACAATTCATTAGTTGTTAGGTTATAACAGGAAACAGAACAATACACATGGTAGGAAATAGTAATATTGTGGCAGTTTTTCATTTATAAACAATAATGCTGGATTCTATTCATGGATGAGTAAATACTTTGCATATATATACATATTTTCAACATTATTTAAAAAGATTCAAAATTCTTCAACTAGAGTCATTTAGACCTGGTTTAAATGAAAAAGCTTAAGGTTACTGACTTGCAATCTTGGCTCTAATTCAGGCGTAGTCTATTTGGAACAACAAATTTTTGTTTATGATTAGAATTTTAAGCCTGGCTGGTTCCCATCAGGTTGGCAATATGAGCAATCTTTTCATTTAGCTGGGAGAAACCTCCTAAACTTGATGCTGTTTCTTTCTGAAGAAAATAAAGTATCCCAGGATTAAAAACTAAGCAAAGTAGGATGTTTTCTGGCAGACTAACAACTGGCTTAAAGTAAAATAGCAACTTGTTTTTCAGTAAGGGTGGACCTTTCTGGGAATAGTCCAATATATATTTTTAAGCCATTTCCTCCTTAGCAGGGATTGGTTTTTTGAGGTTCCACACCTTCACTAGCTTATTTTAGAAACTAAATGAAAAGCAGATCCATGTAGTCAGTCAGAAAAAAATTTTGCTAAGTCAGAACCTTCTTTCATAACATCCCCATTCTAGGCATGTAAAGAAGTCATAGGAAAATTAGTAAGGAAAATTCAGGCTACATATACATTTCCAAAATTTAGTATTAGACAATGGAAAACCCCAGGACTGTGTACCAACATGCACTAACTTCCACAGAACTACCATATTGCAAATAGGAATTCATCAAAGACTGTTATGGGCATCACTAGAGAACCTGCATACCTTGTAGGATAGTGAAGTTCTTGATGAGCTGGCCGTGTTTGGAATCTACCAGCTTCATTTCTTCCATGATTACTGACAAATTGGCAACTTCAACATCTAACCTTGACCTCATCAAATCCTGTTGCATCTTCAGAGATGCAGAGTCTAAACGAATATTGGCTAGTGTGCTGTTCATAAAAATCAGCTCATCTGAATGTTTACTTAAGGTGTCTGTACAAGTTGTCCTGACCTCATTGAGATTGCTAGTCAGTGTCCGTAGATGGTGAGCAGTGTAGCTGATGTTACTAATGATGTTAACTATGTCAGTCTCAAAGACCTGGAGCCTCTCTTCTAGCTGGTTGAATTTGGCAGCAGTTCTGTTTTCATATTCTTTATGCTGTTCCTGGAGATCCTTCAGATTTTGTTCGTTGGCTTGGGCAATTGTGGTGATGTTCTCCATTTGTCCACTGAAAGAGCTGAGCTGATTGTTCATGTCTTCAAGTGTATCATTGTTAGCTTTTGCCAATGCTGAGTTGTTGGCAGCCAAAGTCTGTAAATTTTGTATTTTTTCCTTAAGCCAGTCATTGTCCTTCCTGGCCTGAAGGACAACCTGCTGTAGATTTTGAAAGTCATTCTTTATTCTTAGAATAGCCAAACTTGTATCTTCCATTGACTTCTGAAGGACACTGATAAGATTTCTTTGCTGTATTTGTGTCAGGTTTAAGTTGTTGAGGTTCATGATGACCACATTATGAGAATGCACTTGGTTTTGCAAATTTGTTTGGATATCGCTTGTGTCTTGTTGAAGATTGTTGATATAGCCAGTATATGCCTGAAGAGTCTTATTGACACTGATGATCATGAAAGAGTTACTATCTAAGGCACTTCTCATTTGGCTCTGTCTATCATCTAGAACATTTCCAGACTCTTGCAGCTTCTCCAGTGTATCTTTGTTTCTGGTAGTTTTCTCTGCAATGTCATGCAGCTGCTGACGAAGAGCCAGAATGTCAGATCTGAAGCTAGACAGTTCAGTGTTAGTATTCATGGCTTTTTGTCCAGCTTGGTCATCTGTTGTACAGGGAAAAAAAAAAAAAAAAAGCTTTAGGATGATTTTTTTACAACACAGTATTAAGAATTACAATATATTTTAAGTACAGTAGGGATATCCATTCTGTCAATAGAACTTCTACAATACATTTTCCAGAAAAGAAAAAACACTAAACAAAGTTTTGTCATTAGACAGACTAGAAGTCAAATAGACGAAGACCTTGTGTCTTGCTGAGGAGAGCAAAATGGCAATTTGATTGTCATATATGGGAAAACCTACTGTTAGAAACTATGACGAATATATACAGTCAAACAGTGCTTGCATTTTGAATGAAAACTGAATGGTAAACAGAATTCAAAATACTAAAGAGGGATCAGAAGGTTTATATTTTGAAGTTACAGATGGCTTTTGCTGAAACCTCAGAAGTAAATTCAAGCACTTCATATTTTCTTCCTCCTTTTTCTGCCAGGTGAAGTATCTTCATAGTGATTTTGTACATATATATATATATTTTTTTTTAATATATTTTTTTTAATTTTGGGTTTAGTTTTAAAATAGTTCTAATACCTATTTTAAAACAGTCTGGCTAGAAACAAAAGCTTTGCCAGCAGGGTACTCCAGACATGACAGGATATGATAGATTTCCTTTTTTTTTTTTTTTTTTTTTTTTTCTCTCAAACATACCACTATTGCTTCTAATAACATTTCTTTTGCTGTTATTGTTTCCTCATGTTCTGTGTTTCAGGAAGGCAAAACTCTAATCACTGAGGAACATCTCAGCTCTTGCTTGCAGTGCTCTACAGTATTCTTCTGGGAGCTTGTCTGAGTGTGATTAAGCTTTTGAGGTTGCACAGCTCATCATCCAGGACACAGAAACCAAAGAAATAAGCAGTCAACACTCACTTTGAGGGAAGATTCCCTTTCTTGACCTCAATCACTTCCCTCTGCTACACACAGACCATATATTTTTGTCCCATCTAAGTATAGCTATATTTATGAATTACAGTCTGAAGTTTGTCATTTCCGATGTCTCCAAGAGAGGGTAGGATGGTTTTCATAAACTATGAATATGGCTCTGTATGGAGCTTTCTTCTGTGTTTGTGAGAGTCCTGATGGCTAACAGCAAATGGTGACTTGTGAGAGAGACTTCAGTCTGAAGTGTTTATGGAGCCTTTCATGGATGGACATGTTCCCAAGCACAGTTCCTCTCCCTGCCGTTTGTCTTGCTCCAGGATCTTCTCAGCTCTGACTCTATGTTTACCTCTCAGCTGCAGCTCAAATTATATTGTGTTCCTCACACAGATCTGACAACTGCCAGGTCCACATACAGCTAATCCCTGAAGGCCTGTGTCTCATTTACCACATGCTGGTATCCCTTTAACCCTACTACAGTTCTCTTACCTTTATGCCACCCACAAAACTGCCCTGTAACTTTTTAAATTTCCTCAATAGCAAGTCCACTTATTTGGGAACTGACTGTCCTGAACATCTCACTGACCATCCATCTAGCAGTGTGTAAAAATGTCTGGGATGAACTGAATCAAAGGTGCTCCAAGTTGAGATTAATTTAATCAAGAAAAAACACAAAAGGTTTCATGTGCTTTAAGGTATAACGTTTACTTCTAGGTATCAGCAAAACTACATGCCACTGAATTATCCCATGTCTTTGAAGTAAATGCAGTGTGAATACAGCACTTCAGAATACAGGCTTTTTTTTAATTTTATTTTTTGAGAAAAAAAGCTGTAAAAAATATAATCAAGCTGCAAGTTAGTCAATTTTAGAAGAGCTACATATCTCAATATATGGTTTATGAAGCTGAACAAAATTTATTTCCATAAGCACACAACTGTGTGCATATCAATATTTATATAAAAACTAATTTTATAAACTCTATGTACCTATAAGTTGTTAATAAACAGTTCTGCTGCTTTTCCAGACAAGTAAGAAAGGTAGAAATGTAAATATATTGAGTAGAATCCTTACTCATGATCTTTTTCCATCTTCCTGAAATTTGAGAACTATAATAACACTTGAGAGACATGAACTCATAACAACTTTGTGTTTTGAATTCCCTGAGATGTTTAAGACACACTTTATGGAAGTTATCAACTTGCCTCAGACATAAGATTTTTGAATAGCTGACTATTTGTGCACCCCTTACAATGGCCATGAGTTTTGAATCTTAAGGGCTAAAACAGCATCAAGATAATTAGGTAACATACTTATTTTATGCAGAATGTCTTGTTTCGTGGAACAGCTTCTGCTAGATTTTGCTTTTCTAACTCAGAGAAGACTCTCTCCTGAGGACAACTTTTAAGTGTGTGTTTAAGTATAGATGATTTCAGAGTGATTTCAGTGGGAACTGTAAATATTAAAATATTCTTAAAATGATGTCCTGGATAGAGGTGGTCTTAATTTTATTAAGTGTTTTCCTAAGTACTTGAGAAATTGGAATAGAAGTGCTGTATCTTGTCATAGCCAGAGTTTTTTTCTGACAAATTTCTGGCCACAATCTTCCAGCAGACCACCTCAAAGACAGAATACAAAGGGGCTTTGATAGCATGTAGATTACCTAATTTCTTCAGACCACTCTCCACTTCTGTGAGCTTTTCTGTATATCTTCTGTGGGATGTTTCCAGGCCACCTGTCACATTGTCCATTTTTTCTACAACTAGGGAAAAGAGAACAGTATGTTAAGGAAAGAAGTACAATTATGAAAAAAGTCTAGTAAACTATAAAGCAAACCAGAAGAACACCACTAACATCAAACACAATAAAAGCCTCAAAATTGATTTGCTTGCTGCTACACTTCTGCTGTTCTGTGAAATGCTGAAAGATGAACTCCTGTCTGCTGCTGGAACCCAGCAGTCCTCCAGTTCTTCACTCTGACGACAGTCACCACACATTTGTTTGCTCAGGAGCAATCTTCCTTATGAATGAGAAAATCCCTCATCATGAGTTTTCCTCATGAACCAAGTCTTTTTACGGTATTTCCATGTTTACAAGCACAGTGTTGTGTGGTAAACATAGACTGGTTGCTAAAGGCTTAGACATGCGAGAAGACTTCTGTTTATTTTGCTATGAGCCATCTCTCTATGAAGAGACTTTTTTTTTTTTTTTTTTTCCTGAGCCTTTTAATCATTAAGAATTGCCTCCTGGCTAGCAAACTCTGGTCTGAGATAGCAGTTGGAAGACATAATTATTAAATACTGCTGGGACAAACTTTTAAACATCTTGATAATGGTACGGATCACTCAAAATGGTCTTGAAACCATTCTGACTCATTAAGATTGAAATGGTGGCCAGTCAGCAAGTGCAGATTTATGGCTTCCGCCGATGAGCTCTTTATTTTGTAATGTCTGAGTCATTTTCTTGTCACTGAGACAATCTGATGATTTGATGGAATTGATATAGAAATGGGAAAAGAACAACAAATAAAGAGCAAATACAACAAATAAAAATGGAGTGGCTTCTAGTGATGAAAAGTATGTAGTGAAGTGTTTGCAAGGCTAGGAGCTCCCTTCAGCTTCCACACCAAACCTATGCTAACATGCTTTTGCATTCAAACCACAACCAGGGGCAGAAACTTCTTCTCATCCCCTGATTATCTGGTGCTTTGGTTACACTGGGAGCAGAACGAATCTGTACCAACCCTGGGAGAGGCTGCATGCAGTATTGTGCCAGCCCTCCCTTCAGACAGAAGAAGGAAGGTGTCTCCCACATTTTTATTTAGCAAAACCAATTCTGTAGGCCTGTGTGGGGTGGAGGATTCCACTAACTCTTTCTGTTTGTGAGGTAATCTGCAGCCATGAAATAGGATCATTTCAATAGGCTCCTTCTTCATTAACTTTTGCCCTTGTTTTTCTGACTATGGGTACCACAGATACACAGCAGGCTTCTTATGTTTCCCCAAACCAATAGGACAAACAGACCAAGATTATCTCTGGTGTAACTCTACTGAGGTAATTGGAGTTGTGATTGAGAAAAAGTCTCAAGATTTTCAGAGTGACCAAACATCCTACAGTGAATTACCTTCCTTCTCCTTTCTGTACTGCTAACAACACCCAGTAAAAGAGCAGCTCTATGTGTGCACTAACATACAGTCAAGGTGAAGATTTCAGTCTTTGAGATGATGGCAGCTGTCCTGCTAATCACCAAGCCAGAGCTGGTCCTCTCTTTGTCCTTCCTGACTGTCTTACAGGCTGGAGCTCAGATAGCTGAGGTCCTCCTCCTACTCCACTGGTGCACATACCATATACAGTGGTCGTGTGGACCATACTTAGTGTTTCTTTCTGGACAGCTCTAGGCAACTCCTTGTTAAGTCTGTGATGTTCTGCTTTGTTTATAGATAGTCACTGTGAAGGACGTGGCTCACTCTGGGCACTTACAAAGAACCCAGTGAAAGCATCTGGATTTAGAAAGAAGTGCCACGCCAAATGTTTTTGCTGAATCTTTGCCTTGACTACCGATGTCAGACTGCCTATGTTAATTAAATTCAGTGTAATACTCACCTGTTTGCTCCAGTTATGCAGTACACTTAGAGATGGCAAATGAATATATGTAACAGCAATGACAGGAAAATGTAGTTACTTCCTTTTGCAGTTCAAGTGAGTGACAGCCTGTATTTCAGATCTAAAGTTTGTAAACCAGAGGCTTTATGCCGTCCTATAACAACAAGAATGTTGTCATGGCTGAATGAAATCTAACACTGGAAACTTACATTAAAGTATTCCCCTGAAGAGCCCAAAGTAAATGAGAGTAGTAGAAATCCTATCAATATGTAGTAGCCTGCACTGGCAGGTGGTGAGAGTGGATGGAATTGCAGATACAACAGCATATGGTATTTGCATTGCCAAAAGAAAAAAAAAGAAAAAAAGCCCACACTAAAAAGACTGAAGGTGTTCTGTAGCATGAATGTTCTTTGTGTAAAGCAGCCCCAAATTTTGTTGAAGCAGCAATTCAATCAGACGCCTTACTGGTATTGTTGACAACTGGCTGTAGCATGTGTGGAAGACTGCGCCTGGACTTTGTCTAAGATCACAAAGGATCACTGTTAAAGGGTTTTTCAGTCCCCAGCACCTTGCAGAAGGTAGGGGCTTTTAATTCTGCTGTGTATCTGGCGACCAGGCAGCAGGAGGGGCTGACATGATGCTTAGCAGGAAGATGTTAGTTTAGAGAGGCTAAAAAGAGAAGGCT
The DNA here is from genome assembly GCF_963932015.1 of Anas acuta. Classification (NCBI taxonomy): domain Eukaryota; kingdom Metazoa; phylum Chordata; class Aves; order Anseriformes; family Anatidae; genus Anas; species Anas acuta. The sequence continues at coordinate 104,876,500 of NC_088980.1, forward strand.
GCTCACAAGGTGGTGATTTTTGTCTACATGACGTGAGGCTGCTGATGTCTTACCCAGATTAACTGATATTGAGTACAGAATTAGCTTTTATCAGGCAAACCATTTCATTTATTTTAATTGTTTCCCCTCAGAGGGCAAGTCTGTATGTATTTGCTTTGCACAGGGGCAGGATCTTAGCTTCCACTGTCAGGCAAATTGTGGTCCTGGGGGTCTTGACCTGTCTCCTGCCCAAACTCTCTTCCCAGGCATAAGCTGTGGCTTATTTACCTTCTTGCAGCCCTTCCTGCTACTGCCCTGTGGGGAGAATGAGTATAGGCCCATGGTCAAATCTGCTTTTGGTGTTCTTGCATTCAAAAGCAGTAGCATGGACGGGCATCCTATTATTGGGAATGCCTTTCCTGCCTGGCATTACCTCCAGCCACCAAGCTGACCAGCGACTGAAAGCTACCAGACATTCCAACTGAGAGCATGGTAGCTTCCCTTAATGGAGTGAGTCACAGAAAAACCGTTCACCTTAACCTGACACTGCCTGATGCCAGAAAAATTATAGCTTTGTATTTTCACATTTAATTTAAGAAAGTATGTTAAAAAATTACAGATTCCTTTATTCATGTTTTAAAACAATAATTTAATATTTCTTCCAAAGCAAACGAATAGTAAACTCATTTTTTTATTCCTTCATGACCTGGGTATTTAATTCATGTTTTGGTTTCAGGTTTCTCCAACCTACTATGTAATTTTTACCACCAATTTGGAGGTTTGTTCTATGTTGACTTTGCCTCCCATAGAGTTATTTTTTGTCTGCCATATTTAATCCACTGATTAGTAGTTTTAACATTTTAAATCACAAAGGATATCTAAATACTATGTAGGAAATGAAAGTTTTAAAAGTAGTTTGGGGCTTTATAAACATAAGTGTGGGAGGCAAATTTAATGGAAACTTAGCTAAGAGACTGCAAGAATCCCTGATGCCAGCAGAATTCCTTCTCTCAGTGTAATACTGCAATAAAAAAGACAAGCCAAACTCTGATGCAGAGGGGAGAGTTCAAGAGCTTTATAAAATTTTATTTTGAATTTTGTTCTTCCTTTAAGGCCTAATTCCTTTCCAACTAAGAAAAATATTGCAGCAATTCCTTTGAATACATACCATCAGCTGGGGCTTTGTCTCACTCATGTTTTCCCTGCAAATTAGCGCTTTAGGCACTGTGGCCACAAAGCTCTTAAACTGCAAGGTACAAAGGATGAAATTAATACCTGACATACATCTGCTTGCTGCTTTGGAGGTTCTGAAGGGATTCTTTGGACCAAAAAGGACTTTTTTTCAATGCATGCCTTTCTCTTGGAATTCAGGTGGAGCAGTTACCAAGGTGTCTTAGGGTCAGTGTAGATGTGCATTATCCATGTTCCTATACTATGGGCAAGGAAATCATTTTGTCCTTACCCTGAATAAATGTGGCTGCAACAGAAAGACTAGTCCCTGGTCAGGCACAAATAACTAGTCAGAACAAGAAGCAAGTCCAGAACTGAGTGTAGCAAAGAAGGGGCCTCAAAACGAGAGCAAGGCTTGTGGAAAAGACTGTGCTGCAGGCCCATGGAGAAAGAAGCTGGAAAGCCGTCGACTGAAATGAGGAAGAGAAACTCCCAAAGAGATTTTTTTTGGACAGTTTCTTTATTGCTATTGCTTCCTACACATATAGGAGCAAATGCTTGCCAAAGCAAGATGCAGAGCAATGGTCCCTGCAACCTGATGTGCTGTTTCTGATGCCAAGTGAGGTCTGATTCTCCTAGTAAGCCCCAGAACTGACAACCATGTAATAAAACGCTCTTGAGGAAAATTCCACTAAATCCCAGGCGTTTAGTGTCTGGGTTATAGCCTGGAAAGATCACATCCTTACTCACTGGAAGCAGAGCTCTGCAGATTTATACCTGCAAAAGGCCTAAGTTTGTCCTCCCCTAGTCAGTATACCAATCTTATCCTCACAGATCAAGAACAATTTCTCGAATCCTGAAGAATCTTTATCCTCAGAATCTTACTTTCAGAAACCACTTACACATTCTTCAGGAGAATACTTGAGCAACTATGCTGCTTTTCTTTACATTTTATTTTAATTTACCACATTCTGTCTGCTTTATAGTAAAAAAAGAATATATATATTCTGTTAGAATATTTGTCCTTCACATTCTCTGATCTCCCTTGTTACATTTTCCACCTAAAGCAAGCAGTTTTCATTTTCTTCCCACTCAAAACTCCAGTGAATCCTCTCAAATAAGTATTTATCCCTTTCTATTTCTACAATTTCCTTTTCTTTTGCTGGCAAAGGACCAGAGATGATGTCAGTTATGCTACGAGCACAGCTGTTGGCGGCACAGGACACACTGCATGCTAATCACATGAATATTTGACCCAGCTTCTTGGAGGGGTTTTGAAACTACAACTGGAAGTTGTATTGAAGCAGCTAGTTTAGAGCTAGCCTAGTTTTCTCCACAACATGCTGCAGTGTCCTACTATAATGCTCAAAATCATGTTATTCACTTTCTTTTTCTTTCAAGGACTTCACATCTAATTTATTTAACTTATTATAGCTGTGACTGCACAAGAAGCAAACTAGTCCCCTTTAGGTATGGGAATTTTAAGCTGTGCTTTCCAATGTGCCCTACTGTGGACTTGTAAAAATGAACTTTCCTTCATTACTGGGTTGCCAAACTGTCGGAATCTTTGAAATTACTGTCAAAAGCTTCTAAGCATCCTTGTTCATCAAAATAATTGCAGGCGACTCAATAAATTGGCATCTCTTGCTTCAATCTTTCTTCCAGATTTTTCAAAGTAATATTGATCCTACACTTTATTCCTGTGATAAATATTATAATTAACTTAATAACACTATTCCTGGCTCTCCCACTAAGAAGGGCATTTGTTCTGGAAAGGTGCTGATACATGTAAAATGGCTCAGTGAAATTAAGGCATAGCAAATACTGCAGAGCTTTGAGTCTTCCAGCTACTCCTTCAAGGTAGAAAGATGACCAATTTGTTCTAAGCTTTTTCCTCTTTTCAAATTTCTAATCTAATCTGAAAACTTCACAATTGTTTGAAAATGAAAATATAAGGCTGAGGTTTGTTGTCATGTGTGTACAACAAACCACATTGCCAAAGGTGAATGTTCAAGGTGAGAATGTGATAAATTGCTTATCAGGTACATGGAAATGCTCTTGGATGTTTGACTGAAAGAGAAGTGTTGCACTCAATTCATACATACCTTTATATCCCAGAATGGCTACGGTAATTGTTAACAGGGCGCATAAAATATATAATAAGATGATGGAAAACTTCAGTGCCCAGTTATTTTTACACTTGGTACATTGAGTCCCCTCCTGAATACCTGCAAAAGAAGATATAAAGAATTTTAAAACAAGGGAAAAGGACACATTGCTGGTTTTATCTTCCCTTTTCCTTTCCTCTGTGTTCTAACAAAGAAAATACTTATACAAGCAGATGATAAGTGGGTGTCTCTCTGCCTATCCTTCCACGATAACCTCCACAGTGGTTAAAGCATCAGTTCTGTGATACAGTCACTTCAGGTTTTAGGCTGTGAAAAAGAAGTAGGCTCTTTGCTGGAAAAACTGGAGCTTTCCTGGGAGACCAGGCTATTTTTCAACTCTGCTAACAAGAGTGTGATGAGCTTTGGAAGTCAGATGTTTATCAGCATATTCTCTGTCAGGTATCACACCATGGCAGCTTTTTCTCGGCATTCAGTCAACCGACAGAGACAACATGAGACAGTAGATGCTCTGGCAGAAGGAAAACACAGAAATAAAATAGCATTTTTGAAGTATGATAGGGGTACAGGCCCTGCCTTGCAACCATTACCACTAATGCCTGCTGTGTGAACACTTTCTTTCCATAATGGGAGAGATTTATTTTTATTTTTATATTTTTACTTTTTTTTTTTTTTTTAATATATTTTTTATTTTTACTTTTGTTTTTATTTTTGGAGAGTGCTATTTCCAAAGAGAACAAGGGCTGTTACGCTGGTAAAGCTAGTGGCAGATCCATACCAGCAGAATAATGCTGGTGAATTTTCCCTTGTAGACATGATTAAGAAAAAGGGCCCCAAACCAATGACAGAAAACAAACCCTCGCTATTCTAAATTCGAGCTTTTTTGCAGAATGTTTTGATATCTTTAAGTATATCATGGAGCTATTACTCCTCTTTTCTTAATGTATTCCTCAGGAACAGGTTGAGAGTTTTGGAGGCATTAAGTTACCAAGAAATTTGGGAGAAACATGAATGTGTAAAAACATGCAAAATGCACTGAAATGAAAGGGCTGGATTTATTCCTCCTTATGACATGCATTAATAGGCCAGGATAAATGCAGCTCTCTGTGTCTGTCAAAATATGCATCTCTTTGATATTTTACTCTATTTGTGAACTATTAGGGGAGTCCCACAGGAAAGCTTTAAGTTCTAATAAATTCTGTGTACCAGATTACTTAACTAATCAAGACTTGCTCTGTAGCTTTTTATGAGTAACTTACATTTCCCCTGAGGCCTGGCCCACAGCTGATTTTACTTTTCCTAGCTGATGCCCCTCTGCAGAGCTGTTTTTATTTTGTGTTTCTTAAGAGAAAAGCACAGGCCTCTTCCCCTGGGGTCACTGAGGACTGGTGACCAACACAGCACGTTAAGTCAACTGTATTTCTCTCAAAGAATAATGTCTACTGACTTCCTTGGGCCTACGGAACGTGAAGGAGGGATGAACAAACTGGAGCAACTCAGGAGGAGGATTTGCACACAGTTTATTTGACTAGGCATTTTTCTCAATTCCCTTTGCGCATATACAAGCCATGGACAAGGCAGAAATGCCTCTCTCACAGGTCAGCCTGCTTTCCACATTACGTTATCTCATGTTTCCTAAACCTTTCAGCTGTGACGACGCGTTCTTCTGCCATGTGATGAATGCGATGTCATAGATTTGGGTTACTTGAGGTTTCGGCATAAGGCCAGTTGGGAACAACTGGTTCTGTCAGGAATGGTAGGGAAAAGTAAGACAAAGCCACAGAAGAGAAACTGGAGGGGAAAAGCTTCACTCCTCCCTGTGAGGCTGAGGAGAGGAGCTGGTGCCCACACGGGCAGTTGGAGAGCCCATTTATCAGTGCTTGGACTTGGAAGACTGGTAACTCCTGAAAAAGAAAAGTGAGGAGTCCATAATTTGATAGTCAAGTTTGCTTATGGGTTCTGGTGTGTGAGGTGGTTTTCTTTGTCCGGTTGATAGTCTCAGGGAGTTTGCAAGTGGGGAAGCTCTGCTTGCTGAAAAAGCCGAAGAAGGAAAGAACAATTTTCTAAAGTTTTGCAGTAAACAAAGTAAAGGAGCACCATTTTGCTGTTAGATGGTACTGATGGGCTCATTGAGGGGTGTGTACTGTGTGCTGAATGCAAGGTTCCTCCTCTGAAGGGTTTAAAATTCATATTCCCAAACTTTAAGTCTTTGAACATCCCACATGTCAAAAAACACTGGAAGCCTGCAGCACAAAGCACATCAGACTCAACTTCTAAGCTGTACAGATAACAGAAAGCTTGATCCTCATTATTTCCATGTTAATGGAAACAGGATCAAATCCATAACCGGGAAGACTGATAGACTGCAGAGGTACAAAGCCCAGAGAGAGGCAGAAATCAAAACAAAACCTTTGACAGTGACTACACGTAGAAAAGTTTCACTTGATGGCAGTCTCATATTAAGATTACTCATTTTATGACATGACCTGCTTTCTGTCACTGTACTCCAACTTTCTGGGTAGTGTAATGAGCTGAAGCAGTGCTGATGTCATTGGATATATCGCAGTCCCACACCTAGTATCGTGCATGCTCCAGTGCACCATAAAGATCTCGTTTCACTTGTCTCAGTCCTCTCTATCGCTGGTTCAATAAAAGAGCACTTTGGCTTTTTGGAACTTTTACTTTCAGTGTATTTCAAACAGACGGTGGAACAGCACCCCAACAAAAGCCAGATCTTTCCATCCCTTAGCAATCCGGCGCTGTTGGTATTAATAACATAAACACCGCGTACTAAAGCGATAGCACAGGCTAGAGCGATTCCATTAACTAACCGGGGCTGGAACAGCGTACAGCAGTGCCTGCTGGTGCTTTCTGCCTGTCAGCTTAAAACTGTGTTTGACTGTCAGCAAACCCCCAATCCTCATCTAATGTGCCCCAGGTCCAGGGCTGCAGTGAAAAGCCAGGGAGCTCTGACAGGCTCTGTTGTTTTCCCTTCACGAGAGATGGACACAGTAAAGGCATCTAGAGCCATCACAGGTATTCTTTATTGCAAATGCATAGCCCCTAACTCTGCTGCTAATCCCAGTTGCTTCTGTAGCTTACTAAACATTTAAGAATTACTGAAGATAGAGGTACCTTGAAGGAAAGTTTTGGAAGACTCTTTCTGATGTCTTTTTGTGCAGTTAAACAAAAGAGACTATGAGTAAAGGTAAAAGCCAGGAGTGCAACCTTCTCAGTATAGGGATGAATTATAACGTAATCAGGGCTCTATAGCCTCCCCAAGCAAGGAACCTGGCTTCAACTTGCCCTATTGTTCTTCCCTGTTCCCTGTTTTAGGACCAATCCCAAATAAGATTGTTCTGGTTCAAAAGAAACATTTAGTCCACACTCTCAGGACACTCATTTATTTACTGAAGGGCTGCTCTGAAAAGACATGATAGCCAAAACATTATGCAAGAACAGATGGGAGGTGGTTTGAAATGTTCACTGTGATTACACAACAGCCAGCAGGTTGGCATAAAAGCCTACAGGTTTATCACAACAGCTCAGAGCCACGTCTTGAAGCAAGCCACTCTTGGGCTTTAATTTGACAAAACTTCCACTGGAATCAATTGCACTTTTACCCACTTGACTGCTTGTTTTCATGGCTCACACATAATGTTGTCTTCTTCCAGGAGATGTGTAACAGCTCATACAGAAAGCCACATAGTAAATGTACAGGGAGATTATGCATGCCCATTCCATTGCTAGAACATACATAAAACCTCCAAAACTGGGTTCTCGGCTCCAGTCTGCTCTTCTTGGTTTCTTGTCATTGCTTCTAGCCCAGCATACTCCTCTCTATGTCCTGTACACATGGTTTTAATGCTGGTCTGCTCCCAGACATTTGTCACTAACTTCAAAACCCAGGGAGCCAAGGTCACTTCCGCACGATGTGCATTTCTCACTGCTGATTTGATCAACGTTTAATAAATATCAGATGGGACACGATGTGCCTTGTTTCACTGGACACATGCTTTTTTCCATTCCCTTCCCTGACTTATTTTAATAAGATCTCTGGTTTTTCTATCTCACTGTTGGGAAGACATCTGGCCAAACAGACAGCGACCCAGTACAAAGAGATCCTGCTGGCTCACATGCTTTGGGGACCCCCTTCTCTGCAAACCAAGATGGTCACAAAAAAATATGCAAGTGAGACATCCCCCTGTTACCAGGCTTTGTAGTATTTGTTTTTATAGCATTGCATTCCAGTGACTGAAGACTTTGTTCTCACGCAGGGGGTATACATCTGCAGATGCCTTTTGGGCTCCAGATAAGCAGAGATTTTGCTGGGGGAGGAGCTTTTTGTTTGTTTGCTTTTATTTTTTCATTGTTGTTCTGTGTTTTTTAATGGCAGACCAAATATCTTTGCTCTTTGACATGCAGCAGCTACCTTATAAAATACCTAACTCCTCAACTATATTGTGCTTCAGGAGCACATCTCTGAACACTTGAGGATGATTATGCACACACATTTTCTTGTTGAATAATTCTTTTAGAAGTCTTTTCCTCTGTGTTCTTTTCTTGGCTCTTGCTGCAGGATCTTAGGTGGCCCCATAATATTTCTGCTAGCAGATCAGTTTTGACAAAGATGCAAGGTTCCCTTTGCAATCCTGACAAAAAATGTGCTGATAAGATGATTGAAGAAATGCAGCACAGGAAACGAAAATACGTACATTAGTTAGGAGGGGTTTTCCCCAGTGTGATTCATTGTGAAGAGATAACATCCCTTGCAGTTCGGAAGGAAGACTTCAAGCCTGGTTTGCAGCCTTCAGATGATAAATTTCTCCAGGATAATGTTCTCAAAACTGATGAGCAGGAGATCCAACAGCTATATTTAAAGGGGCCTGAATAAACTATTGAGTACATGCAACATGTAGGTAGGAACCAAATACTGAGAGGCACTTAACAGGCTCCCAGTGGGTGCTGAACTCACTAGTAAAAGTAGATGATCCCAGGAAGAATCTATCTCTAGGTTTAGATAAGTAAAACCCTTAAAAAACTGTAAGTGTTTAAATTCACGTACCTAAGTGCAAAAGTAGTTTTTGTTGTTGTTGTTTATACAAATAAGCATGATTAGGCTTTAGGAAAGGAAACCTGTCTTACAGGATTGAGAGAATTTTAAAATTCTTTCATATGAGTGAACACATACACATATATATACATATTATGTAAGTATATATACTTACACATTCTTATATTCACATATATACATATATGTCCATGCATATGTTTTTTAGAAAGAAGCTTTTGTACAGACACAAACTCAGCACACTACTTCAGCACACTCAAATGAAAAGCAGATACATCTTTGCCAACAATAAACCTCATGTAGCTTTGAGATTACTGGATCCAGCCAGCCACAAAACTCAAACTGAAGTTTTTGTCTTCTTTTCTGTGTGGTTTTACAGGTTATTAACCTACTCTTCATGGAAACAATTCCTGTGATCCTCCATGAATGGTTTAGCTGCAGTCAGCAAAACGGATGATTTGATGGCTCCATATGACTAACTTACCTCAGAAAGCAATCATTCTTTATAATGGTTATAAATGGCAAAAGCTCAGACTGGTTCATACTTCTTTTTTTTTTTTTTTTTTTCTTTCCTCTTCCCCCATCCCCCTCCCCCCCCTTTTTTTTACCTGAGTAAAAATCTCCTTCCCTTAGTTTGAAGTATGTCCTTGAACTATAAAGGCTGTAACTTGAGCTAAAAGCAAATAGACACTCTATTTTTTCCCCCTTACTGATGGTCCAACCCCATACGTAAGGCCGCGCAACACCAGGTTATGGGATGGGGAGAGTTTAGTATGAGGCTGCTGCCCTGGTAAGCACAGCACGGACTGAGGATTCTCGGAGCAACTGCCCCTTGACCACATGGTGCCACTGCCCCTCTCTGTGACCTAAATGCTGCCTGATGACCCCATCCTAGGGCTACGTGTGGCTGAATGAGCAAACTTTGTGGTTATTGCAGGACAGGTCTGCAGGAGTCCTTAAGTTACAAACCCATCTCTGGGGCCTTGCTGGAGAGAGCTATCAGCCAGCAAAACCAAGACTCTCAGTTTATTAGACCTAATAGAAGAGTAGTGAGTTTACCACATTGTCCCAGCTGCTTCACTCCTTGCTCAGTCTCTTGCCACAATTTCCTTTCTGCTAGACCTTGAGGGGCCCATGGGTGCCAGCCTTCCTCCCACATCTACAGTCTTCATGATCACAGTGGTTCTGCTAGCCCAGGGGGTGCGACGCTGGCTTATGGCTAGGTGAATGGGAACGATCTGCTTGACTCCATGCTCAGATTTTTACTGTGCCATTGGTAAAAATACTAAGCACAAACATGCTGTCATTTGTTCTGGAATTCAGTAGTTTCGCTTCTGTTTTTCTAATCAAATAGGGATAAAAGAAAGCTTTGTTTATTTTGGAAAGGTTTGTGGTTATTTACTAGGAAGCACTCAAAGCAGCTAAACTTGAAACCTAAGCAGTGGGTATGTACTCACTTCACTTGTGCCAGCTTTCCTGTGCCAGGTGGAAAATCATGAAATATGGCAGCAAGGCCGTGGCTGAAACAGCCACTTGATATTTCAAGTAAACACTGCAAGACACAGTGCCTCTTTCTTCTTAAATTAATAAATCAACAGACCAACCCCAAACCACTCTGTCCTTACAGGTTTCTACAGGGTCTCGCACAACCTGATTGCACGAATAACCTCTGGAGGGAAAAAAGCACACCTCAAAAGCCTGCTCTGTGACTGGGGGTTCATTTATTGAAAGAGCTGTGCAATTCCTCCTGGGGACAGTCATGTTGGTTCCTCTGATTTTATCACGAGCTTCACACTGGGGTTATTTTCTTTTTCACCTGAATATCCCTTTCTTGCAGCTATATAGTGATGAGAGGCTTTCAGATTGCATTTTAGAACAGCATGTTCTCAGACTCTTAAAAAAAAAAAAAAAAAGAAAAGAAAAGAAGTCTTTCCATAAGGCTGAAGGCCAGAAGACAATAAAAGAATCCACCATTGACAGGGCTTTTTCATAATCTTGCCCTCAAAGAGCCATCGTCACCACTGCGGGCACAATGCTTGGGCTGGGGCCAGCAGAGCTCACCATCCATGTCCCTTGTCCCCTGGAACTGGAGGCAGACATGAGAGGGCAGTTTGCCCAAAAAGCCTGGGGTATTTCAGTGGAGAGGGGTTTTCTTCTCTTGGAGGACTTGGAAAGCCCCCAGCTGTGATGATGTGCAGGTTGCAGCCTGAAATTCTGCGGGCAGGAGAGACAAAGTCTCCTCCATGAGACCAAGTCCGTCAGAGGTAGCAGTCACTTCCCATAAATCCATAATCCCACATCTGACATAATAAAGAGTCTCAGAGGGCCAACACTGTTATCTCTGGAAAGCTTTCAGCCTAAGAAATACTTTATTCTATGTAATGTACACAAAGCCTTTCATTACAGGAGGGGAGAACCCTCATTTTCAGCCTGACCATCATCTCCCACTTATTTATATAACCCAGCCAGCATTTCTGTCTGGCTTTGTTCCTCTTCACAGCAGACCAGAGATTCACAATGAATTGTCAAAAATCCTAATTATACACTTCAACAACCATCACCATTTAATTATATACCATTCCTAAACAATGTCCTACTGTGATTAAACACCAAATATCTTAATTGAAAGGATACAAAAAGCCCAACCACAACACAGGGTGAACAAAGACTGCTGAATATCTGAACTGTATGTTATGCAAATATTATGAGCAGAACTAAAGAACTAGTGTGGTAGAGTTTAAGAACAATCACAGATTTGCAGTAGTTTAAGGTCCAGCCATAGCAATGTGGTAAAGATATCACACTACCAAAGAGTCCAACATCCCATAGACTATTAGATTTAAAGACACATCGAGAGCTTAACTCAAACCAGAACAAAAACCAGTAAGTGATTTTACTTTTAAATAACTGTCTGGAACAAGAGAGATGTGTCTGCCCTCGGTTAATGAAAATCAAGCAGGAGATCACTCAGTGCATGCCTCTGGATCTAACCCCAAAAATCTAATTAAGCTTTTCAGAAAATGATAGAAAAAATATCACAGTTAAAAGAAGATAAAAATCATGTGTGAATTAAAGACCTGTTCAATGACAGGAAGACAGCCACAATACATCACAGCAAAAAGCCCTTCTCAAGCTGTAGCCCAAACAAGAGAGTTTTAGATTGACTCGCAAGAAGATATACAGCCAGAGCTATAGGGAGATCAAAGCCAGATCTTTGGCTTGTTCAATAGTCTCCTAAGACAATCTGAGGATATTCCATCCAATGAGTTAATTAAAACTAGATTGAACAAAGCCTTAGCAAAATCACAGAAGGGATGTGTCCTTCAGAGTTACAGCATTTAGCCAGATGGCAAAGTAATGCCATTTCTGTCTACATCTGGGCCCTCTGTTCTTAACTAAGCAAGCCTCCTTATGAAGCTTAGCTCCTAATTAAGGTGGTATAATTTGATGATTAATGGACATAGTTTTTAGCCTTAATTCAAATTACATTAGACTGAAGGGAGGAAACAAGGTAACTGACTCTAAGTATATATTTTCCCTAATATTCTATATTTTTATAACACAACATTTAGGTGTTAGCAACTGTAGTAATGATGTTACATTAACTGGTAGGTAGAAAAAAATAACAACTCTGTGATTTCTGGATGTTAAGATAAATTTCTTTAAGAGGGCAACACGATCTTGGTTGGGGCTGCAAATGTGGCTTGTCAGTCTGTGGTGAAGTCAGCCAGAGCACAGGTGCAAAACACATTCTCTTTGCAGGAAGCTCCCACTGTTGGTTTTACTAACTTCTTCTGCAAATTTTATCATCATTTTGAGGACAATGCTGAGGAGTGATAGGTCGGATCACTGTTTTACAGTCCAAAGAAGAGCTTGGCTTCTCCGAATGAACACTCCGGTCATAGGTGACGAGGCAACAGCTCTGTATTCACTGATGCTGCCACACACAGTATTCCAGCTATCTACAGAAATTAAACTTTTTTATGTGCCTGCACAAGTCAAATGGGAATACTTGGAGCCCATCTGTTCTGTGAAAGTTTCTATGAGCGTGTGCATGTGCACATGTGCACTTCTAATGCCGTCGCGGCAGGTCGTTCATTCAAGCGTATTATAAAATCCCATGTGTCTCTGTAAAGTGCTTTTAAACTCCTGCAACACATATGAATCTAAACCAATTTTCACTAGGCAGGAAGAAGCACGCTGGATGCCCTTCTCATTCATCAAGCTTTTTTCTCTTCTCCACTACCTGCTGGAGCAGAACGAAATAGAGTTTCAACGATACTTGATGTCATAAAAATGTATTTCTCTTTTTCCGTTATGGAAAATACAGAGCTGCTTTTGATGAGGCTTTCAGGAGGAAAAAAATAATTGCCTGCAGGCTATGAACAAGTATATCCAACTTCATGCAGAAAAGCAAAAGTTTGAAAAAGTTATAAAGACTGTAATTAGTTAGCACTAAATTGCAGATATATCTGTATCTACAAATTTACATGTTGTTACATGTTCCAGCTGGAATTTTGTGATGAACAACTGACATGAACAGAACTGAAAAATGCTAATCAAACGTCTCAAGTTGAAATGCAGGCCTTTATCCAGCCTTCACCGGACCTAGTGGCAAGGCTTCTTTTGCCTTCATTAAGAAACATCCTCTAGTAATTGCCTCTTTCCAACTAAAAAGTCTGTCTGAGGACATTATTTGGAAGACTTATGTGTGTAAAAAATGAGGTGAAGTTGTTCCTAACAGTGCTGGGTACTTAACAGTGAAACAGGCCCCTGAGTGGAACATGACCAAGCAACTGGATTTGGGTCCCAAAACCAGAGAGGGCCATGAGGAAGAACACAGTAGAACCTCATAGTGGGATGTGGGTGCAGAAAACACAGCACATTTATGGAGGCATGCTCTACTGGTTTATTTAATTACAGCTGTGAATGTAAATTGCCACTTCTGACTGACCTTTTCCATGAAAATATCAAGACTGCATGGCTGAAGTACCTGAATGGAGAAGAACGGGTGCCTGCAGGCACTGCAATGAACACAGCTTGAGGTCACAAATCCACTGACTGTAAATTCATACCTCATCTCCTAAGGCTACATGTTCAATTACAGGAGTGAGAATATATCCAGGAACAGTGTTCCTCTGGAATGGTGCTGCCTTACTCCTCTCATCTGAATGGAGAACACAGTGTTATATCACCTCCAAAGGCAAGGGGCTGACAGGGGTAGGATTGATTTTTCACCTTACTGTTCTTCTAAAGCCACCTAAGGTATGGCTTTTTCTTCAGAAATATTGCAGTCTTGATAGTAGAGACAAAAAAACCCTGTCTCCATCTCCAACCTAACCAACCTCCCGCAACCAACCTCAGTCTCTATCTCCTTTTCCTGAATCTTATATTTTCCAAAGATGTGTTTTTCTCCATAAAGCTAGATTTCTGGGCTAAAAGAAACGACTGTGACCCATTTCAGCTACCACCTTTCAGTTTTCTCATTCACTTCCCCCTTTCTCCCCCCTCTCCTCTCTTCTCCATGCCCTGCACTGTCTCCAGCTCCTGAGCTCTCCCCATGTCCCGGCTCATTCAATTTCACCAGCATCCAATTTCCTGGATAAAAAGCAGACTAAGAGTGAATTCCTGATGTGATCAGAACATTTTTCACAGTTGAGCCAATGTGCAATGGCTGTGCAATGTAAGGAGCAACAGCCCTGATAAATGGGGTGTTTCCACCTAATACCATCACAGTTCCTGTGATTTTTCCCTGCTTAGTGTTCTTCTCTGTATTTAGAGAGGAAAATTTATTCTTCCATACATTACTATAACTTCCTGCACAAAGGTAGTGCAGGATTAGCATGGCTGATAAATGCAGTTCTGGTTTTCCCTCCTAATAAAGAAACAAGCAAATTTACACTGTCTTGACAGTCACTGAAAATAGAATAATTAAATTTGCTCATTCCAAGTGAGGAAAAGCTATGCCAAATGGCATCCAGAGCACTTGTCACAGACAAGGTAAGTGGTTAGCCAGGAGTATAAGGAGCATACTACCCATCCATGTAGCACCAATCTACCGCCTTCCTAATGCCAATGCAATCACCACATTACAGAGATGAAAATTCTACTGCAAACACAGAAACACAAAAGTTGACAAACCCATCAGAAGCATTAACCTACTAAATCTGTTCTGTGCATGCCTGCCTTGTAACAACCTGCCATTTTTAGGTATCATGGGAAATTTGTTAGACCACCTCCTAACAAACCAGTAGACGTGTTGCTATAGTAACAATAATAACAGCAATAATAATGCCTGTAATAATAATAATCTTCCTGAAACATATACCCCTTGCTGAATTTGCTAAAAAGAACATCTTTAATCCTTTGCTAGGGACCTTATGAAATCATGGAAAACTAAGTATTTGCAAAATATTCTGAATGGAGCCAGGGAATTTTAGGGTCTCTGGCTTCAGAGCAGCATGTAGGGGAGCGGCCATGGACTCCTGTGACTCCCACATCTGCAGGCAGAGGCCTCAGGTGTTAACCAGGCGTTTCAGGCTCATTGCTGAGGAATCAGGGAATTGAGGCTTACAGAGAAAGGCTTAAACTGAACCAAATGTTTTTCTTATTCAGAAGGACAAATACAGAAATCAGATTTTGCTACCAACTGTATGTGCTTTAATTAGAGTTGAATTTGTAAGACCTGATTTTTTTTTTCTCAGTTAATTTGCAAATATATAAGTTCTTGAGAAATGTATAATCCTATACATTAAAGTAGAAAACAACAACAAAATAAGAACCCAAATCTTAGCCTGTGCTTCTATGAAAGCAAGCCAAAGGCAAGTGAAAGGGACGTTTACTTCTTTGGAAGGAAATAGCTCAGGCAAGAAGGAGAAAAGGAACGGAGTGAACTGAGAATGATGAGAGGTGTACATTTTTTGATTTTGAAAAAATATTCTTCCTGAAGCTAGTGCCAAAGTGTTTTAGACTGCAAACCTAAATGTCTGCCTTATAACTTACTCATTGGTTTCCAGCATTTTTCAATCATACGTTTTACCTTGTTAAAGAATGTTGTAGTCCTCAAATAATTGTTGCAATAATCAAGTTTCCCTATTTTGACATGATATACCACTGAAAATAGAAGGGAAATGGACCCTTTCTATACTTGGAAAGGTATCAAATCTGTACACAACTATGTCAAGCCTGAATTTGCTTTTCAACTCTTATTCTTTTTTGCCAAACTCCAAGATTTATTGTTCCTTCAAGCAAAAAGAGACTGAAGCAAATCTGGGGTCAGTATCTAACTTCAGGGTCAATACATCCTGCTTTTTCACTCCAAAAGAAGTCAATATCTGCTGTTATTTATGCCATACTCTGCAGCTGCTCTTTGGAACTCCAACAGAGAAATACATTGCACCCTTGACCCACACTCTTTCAACCTAAGTATGGAGATACTATAATTTATTTGCTCAATGCAAGTGTCAAATGTTTTCAGTAGATCACTGCACTAAACACTCTCGTTTCTTATCATGGTTGCACTTACACAAGTGTAACCTCTCTTGCTTCCACAGAGTTGCACACAATTTATAGCAGTGCAGGTGCATCACTCAAACCAGGGAGCTGGAAAATGGCTTTTCTTCCACACCAAGCTAAAAACATAGAACAAGAAGAGCAGGTGAAGCTGCCAGACTGGCAACTCAGTGGAAACTTTGGAATAAAAAAAAATAACACATAGCACTATAACCTATTTAAGAAAAGTCTGATGAACTTTAACTCTTCCTTGTGTCTTCAGAGTCCACAGACAAAAAGTCCCTGTACTGCTCTAAGCCTTCTAAATAGTAGGCTGAAAAATAATTTTCATGTTTAAAAGTGAAAGTATTTCTAAAAATACCTGTTTCTCAGCAGTTTTATTTGACTTTGAGCATTTACTTCTTGGCTGGTTCTTCGTATGCCAAGTTTCAGCCCAATATTAATTTTTCCATGGCTGAACTACATGCTCCTGAAAAGCAGAGCTGGAAATGTTGAAAGCCATAAACTATAGCTAAAGGCTCACGTCACAGACAAGATCATGAAAAGCAGAGCTTTCAGTGTGAGCAGAACCATTAGCGTGAATTTGATGAAAGCCGTATTTTGTTTGCTAAGCATGTGTCCCACATCACCTCCTAGTACTCTGACAATCTTACCCAAGCCTCCACAAAGAAGCAATGTTTGTACACAGAAGATGTAGCTGTGCCACACACGGGCATAATGGTTTTTACCACTCTGCTTGCTCTTGTGCTGCACTACTGTCTTGATCCACAAGAAAGGTCAGCATCCTGTTTGCTCACTTGAAAGATGCATTCCTCTTTAAATAGCTTAAGTAAGACTTTCTTTAATGCTTGAAAACAAACTTTTAAAACTATTAAGGTGAATGAATGGATCCAGCTCCTTCATACCCTGCCACGTGAATACTGTTGCTTACTGGCAAGATCAAAGGTAAAGTCTCTACAGTTTTACAAGATGAATGCAGTGTAATTAGAGCTCACGGTTGCACACACAATGCAAATATAACAGATTAAACCGCTTGATAAAAATCCTGGTAGCTCTTGTGTCAAAAGATAAGGGAGGATACACCCAGTGAAGGCACTGCAATCCTGTAGAAATTTTAAGGGTAGTACAATTTGTTAGGCGGGTTCTTCTCTCTTCCACTCCTAGTTTTATCGAGAGCTTTATTAAGCACAAGTTAAAGGCACTTACAGAAATTTCCTGTAGGTCTTTTGCCAAGGTGCATGAGCAACCTCAGGTCAGAATTTTGCTGTACATGGACAGAAGCCAGAGGACAGAAGAGCACTTTATTTTTAATCATTATTTCATTAGTTACTAAACTGCTTAGCTGCTCCATAACGTTTTGCACTGTCTGAAAACAGCATCCAGCTTTGTGGGAGATCCTTCTTTGGCCTCTCTCGGCTGTGGACACAAACTTGGTAAGGTTTCCAAAGGACCACAAAACTTAACACGTAACTAATGAGGCACACAGGGCAGCCATTCAAGCTAGCTGAACTGCGGGATAAGCTGGGACCACTTACAGAAAATGACTGTCTGCATGGCTAAAGCATGTTAGGAAAAAAAAAGTATAAGCCTTGCGTGTCGTGCGTGCTTGGAGAGCAGTGGCTCCAAGAAGGATAACGACAGGTGAGGAGACAAGAAGACTAACAAAGGGTTCCCACCGCAACATTAGTGCAAAAAAGGGCAGATCCACCTTCCTGGCGTGCTGCAAGGAGCTAGAAGTTGGACAGGCCTTGGGGAACACGTCACTGACGGACAGCCAGCTTGACACAGGGACCCAAAAAGTCTGACCCATCACTGCAGCTCTCCAGGCTTCTCCTGCTGGAGACAACACCTGCAGCCTGGACAGCTTCGGTGGCTGTGGGCCAGGTACGTTGTGCATAGGCCATGAGAAAAGGCCTGCTGGAGTTGGTGGCCAAAGGCAGCTCCTGGTGGGGTCAGGAGCCTCCAGAGCTGCAAAATCCAAGGGAGCACATATGGGAGGGGGCTGCCATTGAGCCATGGATGCCCATGACCCCTACATCTGTAGGATGGATGACAACTACATCCATAGGATGGAGTCTCAAAGTCTTACCTTGCTATGAGTCTTATCAGGGGAACAGGGTTTGCAGTGAGAAACCTAAATTGATCCAAATGCCTTTTCTGCTCAGAAGAAAACACTTCAAAGAAAAAAAAGAAAAAAAGGATTTGCCTGAAGTCTCTGGGTGCTTTAATGAAGCACTGGCACTAAAGGGCAGTTCTGTGAAGAGAAGGCATAACGTGAACCCCTGGTTAAAGTTGGAGGTTAAAAGATGCCTGTTGGAAATGAAGCAAAAATTCAGGCAGTGGGGGTGATTACAACTGGAACATATTACCATCACTGGGGATTCCCCGTATTTTAATGTCTTTAGATCAAGCCTGTCTCCTCATTTAAAAGATATGCTTTAGCCAGAAAACAATTCATTGGACCTAGTACAGAAGTAACTGGATATGATTGTACGGCCTATCATACACAAGAGGTCAGAGCAGTTAAGTGCTTTGGCTCTAATCCCTACAAATGGAAATAGGTGTGTCTTTGCTTTGGCCTGCTGCACAGAAAGCTTATGTATTTAGGGGAAATCAGTGGTGCTGACAAGGTGTCTCATAGCCCTAAGGGAGACGTGCCCTTGCATATAACTTAGCCCAGAATGAAAACGGGGAGCGAGCAGATAACTCTCCCAGATGTTTTATGGCACTGGATGGGGAGAGCAGATGATGAGGGTCAGCGTAGCTCTCTGTATGCTGGAACACCACAGCATTTTTTTTTCTTATAAAGCATGTGGTAATTCTGTTTGATGAAGAAACAAAAGAATGTGAATCAAAAAGAATAAAGGCTGGAAGCTAATTAAAAGCCTTTTAACTATTAATACAATGGGAGAAACTCCCTGGGGACAGTCCATTATGTTGAATCATGGGCCTGTGATATTACCAGAAGATGTTGAGAGCTTTGGAGAGAGATTTTTGGTCCCATTTTCTTAACACATTCCCAGTTATTTTGCCCTGAGACTGGGCACCCTTTTCAGCATGAGACCTGGCCATTCTCAGGCAGGATCTCCAGTCACACAGGTAACTAGAGGGACAACAACCAAACCAAGTATGTGTCTCTCAGCTAGTGGTGAAAGGACACATTTCTGATATTTTTCCTTCTTTATTTTTATTCATTTATTTATTTTTAAAATAAATGTACAGAATCCAAGTCCTGAAGCTGACCCTTCCTGTCTGCAGGAACTATTTCAGAGTAGCTCACCAAATTCTGGAGGGAAGCTTTTTCTATCAACGTGTAACTTCTTTCTTGAAAAGCACTCAAAGTATATGGAAAATTATGCGAGAAGAAGAATGTCTCAGTCAATTAATACAGAACGTGAAAAAATATAGTATTAAACCATACGTACCAT
The DNA here is from genome assembly GCF_963932015.1 of Anas acuta. Classification (NCBI taxonomy): domain Eukaryota; kingdom Metazoa; phylum Chordata; class Aves; order Anseriformes; family Anatidae; genus Anas; species Anas acuta. The sequence continues at coordinate 104,895,786 of NC_088980.1, forward strand.
GACTATACAAATCAATGAAAAGTCGCTGATAATGCTAGTGACTACTGAATGGCACAATATGGGAAGTAAAGATTTAGGACCAGGATGGGAAACAGTAGCATCCTCTGGAAAACTGGAAAGTGCTAACTGCAGGCTTGTAGAAGCTATTTACTGAAGTACTATTTAAGATCTGAGTTCACCTGATACTCACAAAAAAACACTGTGATCCAGCCAGTCCCTACAGTCCCTACCCCAAACATAGTGCCTGCTGTATTTGCACCCCTTAGTTACAGCAAAAAAGTCAATGCTGCATTTTAGGACAATTTGATTACATCCAAAGAAGGCAGAATGAATGATATAATATATTGAGTACTGGAAGATTTCTAGGACTACTGGGCAACTGTGTACACAGGCGTAAGCATTAAAACCTGTTTTCTTGCAAACTTTCTGTCGGGATGGTTCCCTCAACTTGCAAGGACAACAGAGACTGACGAGGTTTCTTGTCAGCTTTTCATGGTGTAACGAATACTCAGTGCATCAGCATTTCACAGTCAAGAAAAGTGCCTCCCTTCAAGCTGCAACTTCCATTATTCACCATGTTCGCCACAGCTGGGGGAGTTCACATTCACGCTGAGTTTTTCGGCATCCTGTAGATGTACCGCTGTTTTTTGCGCCATTTTGGTCTAGTAGGCATCCAAATGTGGCAATCCAAATGTGGCAATTTGACACCACTACTGACACCACTTGACACCACTACTGACAAATGGATTATATAGTTTGTCTGACACCTACTGACTGGTAAAATGCCACTGTAATACTGAGGGTGCCTTAAATTAACAGAGTGGCATTTCAACAAGGTTGCTTAATGTGTTGCAAAACAAAATACCAAGGGCCTGTGTCTTCTTAAGTTATCTGAATAGTACCTGGCAACCTTACAAAGTAGAAAACATTGCCTTGAATTTTCATTAAGTTTTAGTCTTCAGATTCATTGCCAGTTCCCATTGGCTCACTCCATCTTCAGGCTAAGTCTCAGATTAATCTGTTTCACTTTCTTATAGTAGTAAGGCCAAATTCTCTTTGTACTTGCTCCCTGGAGCTTCACATAGTCATTACCATCTCACAGATAAAACTTAACACAAAATTTGGCATGCTGATTGCTGTCCATTCCCTGCTTTTCAGCTCTTTTTTTTTGAAAGAGGATGAACCGTCCTCCAGTTTTGTAGGACACAGAATGCTACAAAACACATGGCTTCTAAAATTTATATTTTCACTTTGCTTGATCAAGACTCTTCTTGGTGATTGTATATTTATTTAAACAGATTTAATTTGTTTAGCAGCTATTAGAGGCTGAAACTCAGCTCTAAAATATTATTATAATGAATTAGGATAACTTTCTGTACTGTAAATTCACCTTGTAAATCAAGTCTGGTATTCATATGGCCTTGCAGATGTGCCAACTCACTTGCAGCTGTAGGCGTTCAGAAATTTACAGAATTTGTCCCTAACTCTGCAATTGTTTGTTAACACAATTAAAGTATTATGACTGCCAAGTGAACAGAGTATTTAAAGATGTTTTGTAATAAAGAGTTTCAGGATATCTAGCATAAAACGTCATCGTTGGTTAAAATGAGGAGAAAGTGGAAATTAGTGGGTTTTCTAGTTCTGACCTTACTGCAGTTTTTCAAGTGTATCTTCCTCTGCCTCTACATGCTAGTTAGCAAAACAAACATTTCTTCAGTGTGACATGCCATTCAGATCTCCTTGGAATATGAAAAATGGATGCTCTTTTGCTACAAGAATGTAAAACACTTCCAGGTTCAGGAGAGTAACTGATGTAACAGCCTACATTTAAAATTTACCTGGGAACTCCTACTGAAACTGGGACCACTTATCAAAGAAACAGTTTAGCATTAAATACACGAGTAGGAGGTTAACTGAAGTTGCTGGTGGTTCCACTCTTTTAAAATTTGGTCTATTATTACTGTTTAGTTAGTTCCTTCATAGCCAAGTTCTCTGTTTTGAAGACTATGGATTAATCCCACTTCCTTACTTATTTCTGTCAATCTAAAAGTGACTGGAGTTCCTGATTTAGGCAAAGCAGGCAGAACGAAACAACAGCTCTAGACAAAGAAACCTACATACTTGGTACAAACAATGAATTCATGGGAAAATCTATGATTCAATGACTGCAGAACTGAAAAGATAATATTTTTTTTTTCTATAATTTTAACATTTTTCTAACCAAAAATTCTTTACTTTGGTCACAAAAATTTTGCCCCAAATTTAGATATTTAGCATAAGCCAATTTTCAACCCTAAAATATGCTACATTTATCAGATCTGCAGTATTCTGTTACATTTGATAGAGGATTTTTAAGTGTACTTTTCTGTATTTACTCCTTTGACTTTAAATACAGACTGACTGTCTTCCCCAAACAGCACAGGAACAAAAATTGACCCCCAGCAGGTAGAGTTTGAAATATGTGGTCCCTCTACTTCAGAGGTACAACAAGCAAAGCCATAGCCACAAGTTTTCTTGCAAATTCCTGCCTTTCTGAACAAATTGTTTCTGCTGAACTGAATTCTCAACTCTTTTACATCAGCACAAATCCAGAACAACATCAGAGTTGTAACTCTAGATCTAAATCGGTACAAGCAAAAACAGAACAGCACCTGAAGTATTTAAGATATTACTTGTTGAAGCAAACTGTAGAAGCCATGTCCAATAGCTCTGGTTGTGTATTTTAAGATATTTTCTGTGATCCCCAAATGGGCTTGAAAAGTGAAGAAAGGCCATTGATTCAGAACAAAAATAATGCTCAAAATCAGCTTCTCTCTTTGCAGGATCAAATCTTTCAGTAGCCCTCCCTGGTTCTCTGTTGAGGCAGTGCCTCCATCAACACCACTGGGGACTGTGCAAATGCACAAGATCTAGCCTGGGCCATAGGGAATAATTTTATTAGGAGAATTACTGCAAAGTAAAGCCTGTCTACATGGTCACTGTGCACTGTGCATGATTGCAATGCCTCCTGTACTTCCTCCTTTATATGTGTTGTATATGAGAAAAATATAAAGGCTCACTTAACAGCTTCAGCAATGACCTGCATTCAGAATGCTTCATAATTAACAGCACATCACTCAGTCAAGTGAGTATTTATGAGAGACTGAGGAATAGTGTGATCCCAGCTTTCATCCCTCCATCCTTACCTAGCTTTCCTGCTGCTCCAGTCCCGGGTCCCTCTTCTAATTTAGCTAGCCAGCTTGGTAGGTACTGGAGAAATGAGAACAGGACTCGGATAAATTAGCCCTCTGTAACCAGACTTTGAATTTTAGCCAGAGGAGGTAAAAACAGAGTGACTGATGTGGTGTCACTCACTGAATAGTCACTTCAGTCTACTTCACACACCGCTATCTTTTCCCTTACAAACATCCTGAGAGCTCTGCAGGTCTCTGACACTCCACTGACAGTACCTGTCACACAGCTAATTTCCCCCGTACGAACATACAGACAGCTAGATATTACACACCGCTTCTTTTGGTACCCTGCCTGCCTCTGCAGGATGTTTCTCCTCTGTTCAGGAATTTCATCTCTCCCTGTGATAGCTAAAGCTTTGCACAACACAAGATTAAAGCTGCCAGAAATCCCTCCTTATAGGTATCCACAAGAATGTGTTAATTTTCCATGTTGTTTCAAAGGGGAGCATATCAATGGCTCATTCCTTGCTGGTTTGTGAATAAATCTGAGGTTTTTAACTCAGGCTGAAGCTGTCATTAAGTCTTATAGGTTATTTCTTTAGAAGTTTCTACAATACGCTTTCTCCACATTCTTTCTACTAAAATTTTGGACCCCACGTTGGCCACCTCTTGATTCAATGATTAAAATCCCCTTGACACCAGATTCTTTACATTGCTTTCTGACCTCCTCCAGCAGAGCACTGCAGCCACTGCTAACTCCTTTTCCTCCATCTGACTCTTTTGCTTATTCTGCATTCCTCTGCTATGTGTCTGTTCTTCTCCCCTTCAATTCTCCATCTCCATAACACATAAATGGACCTATTGGTAGCTCCAGAGGTCAATTTATACCCATCTTCCGACTCCTGAAGTCTCTCTTCTCAAACCCTGTTCTTTCTTCCCATCCTTTCCCTTGCAAAACTGCAGACATGCAGTAGGATGTTGGGGCTGCTCTCTGTCTCTTGGTCCTTGTGCACCAGGAGAGCCCCAGCCCCGCTCCATCACCTCCTGCTCTCTGTTCCTCTGCAGGAGTCCCTGGTGCCATCGAGACCCAGTGGCTGCACTGCACACGTGTCGGTGGCCTGGCTTTCTTCTGAATTTTCCCTGGTGTCACATACATCCCTGTGCTTAACCTGGAAGAAATTCTGGGCAGGGGCTCTACAGTCAACCTGGAACGTGTTCCAGTTTGAATGGCGTAACCCCAAGTGCATTATGAATGACTTGGTGAATGCAGTGTTATAGATACTCTGTCTGGAGTCCTGACAGTGAGGGCCTTTGAAATACTGCAGAACAAAATTCGTAAGCAAAACAAAACAAAGCCCCAAACCCTCTAACATCTTTCCCTCTTGCCTCCTCGGCCCCCAAAAGAGCAGGAGATCCTAATCCACCTATTTCCATGGCAACATCACTTCAACAAAGACTCAGGGGAATATATGCCTTTCCAAAATCACAGAACCTGCTCATGTAAGACGTCTGTGACAGAAATAGATGTTGATGGTGTATCAAAAGACAGTTATCACTGCATTGAGAAACACGTTGTTTGAACATTACCTTTATCTTTTGTATTAAGCTGGCAGCCCACCTGGCTGTTGAAAGAGGACACATCAAAGAGGTGCTAAGCCAGAAAGAACCTGATGCAAAATCTGTATTCATCCTTTCAGATGGAAATATAACCTCTAACAGGACTTGTGAGGGTACGGGCAATATGTCTGTATAGCATAAAATACCTGGCAACTGCCAAGGATACTCAGAAGAGATCAGCACGGCCTGTGGGTCTTGAATGTATGGTCAGGGTTGGAAGCCCCAGCAGAGGAGGTAAACTTAAAAAAATACAGATAAGACAAATCTACAAAGCAATTGGACTGTGGGGCAAATTATTTAACTTGGCCGCTACTAAAAAAAATATATTTTAAACTAAATATAAAAACCAAAAGCCCAGTCAGGTTGGAGAGAGAGATGACTGTTTCAGCAAGAGGGTGGTGGCAGAGGGGGTAACCACCAGAGCCTGTCAGCAGGAAACCCATTATTTGAGGCGAGGACAAATGCAATGGCTGGATGTATAACCAAGATTTAGAGATGTGGTATAACTGTGTCTGGTGACGCTTCTGGAATAATGTACGTAATTTTTGCATCCACTCATTGAAAACCTAAAATGCAGCAATGGCTTGAACAGTACAGGAGAAAGGATGATAAAAATGCTTTAAAATGAGGGACTGAACAACCTCTTTTCATACAGTTAATCAAAGATGAGGCTAAGCTGACATTCATGTGTTGTTCATAGATGAAACCCTTTCTGATAACACGGCGCTTTCTAGTACACAAAGTCACAACAAAAGCTAATGTAGCGGGCAGAGAAGTTAAACATTTTCCTAGCAGACACAAGCCATTTTTATTTTTTTTTATCAGAGATGATGATTAACAATGGGGAAGCAGTAGAAAAGACATTTAATGGATTCTCTGTCACATTAAGTTTTAAAATTAAGACTGGATGTCTTTTAAAAGACATGCCTTACATCCAGAAAAAAAATTTATGGGCATCATTCAGCAATTATTCTGTCTTCTGTTCTGCAAAAGGTCAGATGACATGGTCATAATGGTCCCCTCTGGTTGTAAAGTTATGAGCCTTTGCATTTTTAAAGCACTCTAAGCTCTTGAAAACAGTTAATAGCAACAGCCTATATGATTATAAAAATGAGTCACTGTCTAGATGGAGAAAAGGGTATCTCACAACAGCTAGTAACCAGCTGCAGTGCATATAGGAAATGGACTCAACTGCAAACCGTGAACATTCAGATGCCACATGGATGTTCGTACAAAAGACTCTCAGAGGCCTCCTGAGCCGTGCCAGACTCTTCTTTGGGATGAAGGAGATCAGAAAGGAAACAATTAATATTTTGTCATGCTCTTCCCCTTTGTGCATTTGGGGGAAATTTTTATAAGAACTCAGTTTTCCTGTTGCACCAGTAGTGACCCTGGCTACCTCCCTCTCACTTGTAGTAACTGTGCTGGGACTGGTTCTGGAAGAGCTGTGTGGGTCGGGCTGGTCACATTCAGATTGGAAGGACACAGGGGACTCGAGTGTCACCACAACCCCACTGCGTGGGGGCTCCCAGCCCGAAGGCCCAGTTGGCTCTTTCCACACTCAGACTAGGGGCAATCCCCTGCCCAGGCACTGTGCATCACCACGGCACTGTGGGGCTCAGCATTCAAATAGCTTTGGATGCCCCATCCCTGGAGGTGTTCAAGGCCAGGCTGGATGGGGCTTTGGGCAACCTGGTGTGGCAGGAGGTGTCCCTGCCCATGGCAGGGGGTTGGAGCTGGATGAGCTTTAAGGTCCCTTCCAACCCAAACCATTCTGTGGCTCTGTGACAGTGCACTGATGTTACAGTACACAGGCAGCCATTGCTGGGCAGGAAACCCATACCCAATAGGTCAGTGCAGTTCTGTTGGGAAAGCTGGGACAAAGCAGAAACCGAAGAGGCTGACACGGATGGGTATAAGGCAACTGATGAGCCACAAGAGGCTTTTCATTTCTAATCCCCTCCCACCACAAACAGGTAGGTGGAAACTCTTCTCTTCCTTTGCTATTTTAGGGAAATTCTACTTTTTTTTTAAAAGTATTGTGAGGCATCAGGGTACTCTGTTTAAAAGGGAAATCCTAAAAAATGCATGCGAAATTGCTTATTTAAAAATTCATCCTGAAAACTATTTCAGTGTATTTCAGAAGAGTCACTGTGGATAACAGACTCTTTTCTTAGTGAATGATCCACACTATTTTTGAGCCCCATAACAGCTTTTATCACAGCTTTCACTTTGCCAGGGATCCTTGCAACCGAGAAAAGTATTGACATGTACTTTAACTTTTTCAATAATGCCCAAAATGCAATTTCTTTCTTTTAATTCATTTGTATTATTATTAGCAAAACTCCAGATCCCTCTGAGAAAGAGCAAGTGACCTGTTGGTAAGAGCCTTTGATTTGGGAAGCTCCAACAGATATCCTCTGAGACCCTGCAAACACACGATCCTACAGGAATGCTGCTTCCACATCTATCCCACTAACACGAAACACAGTGCTGAGAGCCCCACATTAACACTGACCCCATCCCTGTGCTCACAGCACCGCAGAAGTAATGCTGCTGAGTACCATCAGTATACCAGCATAGATGTGTTGTTCACATTGGTGTAACAATTTTGGGTCCCACTGACTGGTGTGATGAAACACATCCTTCAGTGCTTAAGTATGTTAAAAAAAAGCAACAAAACCAAACCAAACACAAAAATATCCAATAAAAAACGTTTTGCATATGTAAGTTTTGAGAAAGATTTTGGGAAGACACTAGCATAATGTAAAATGCATTTAGAAAGTATACAAGTTCCTAATCTTGCAAAATAAAGTTCTAGTCTTGTCTTCAGGTGCAGACTCTCAGAAAGCTTTGCCTATGTTATCTCACTAGCCCTCACAAGAACTGAAGCATTACCTTCATTGGATACAGATGAGTGGCTCTTCTGGAAAAAAAAAAAAAAGCCTTAATGATGTTCAAATATCAGGCTTTCTGAATGGACCATAAGCCAAAAATCTACTTGACTTTCCCCCTCTGCCTCCCTGTCTTGAAAAGCAAACTTCACATCTGCTTGTTATCAGTAGTTATCTCACAGCACGCCTCTGAATCATTTAGAAAACTCAAAGCACATGTTTATCCCTGCTGAGGAACCAGTCATTATGATGCTATTTACAGGCCCTTGGTGACCCAAGCTCACTACATGGTGTAGAAAACTGCCAAAGATTTTGTCTCAGGGGTTCTTGCTGCTGCTAGGTTTAATTACTTACCACCAGCTTTTCAGCCATAAGGTTGTACTCCCTCCTTTCAAGCTGCACTGAGGCATGTCTGTGTGAGGACTTGTGGGAAAGCTAAGATAAATCAATTAGACATATGAAGCATGTTGCACGTGAATCGAAGCAAGTTAGGTCCTCATGTGGTTGCTCTTATCCGGGAGAATAAAAAGGCTTTCACTTTCCAGCTTCAAAGCTGAGCCATTTTACAGTTGTGATGTGCAATGAAAAGCAATGAGGGGCCAGGAAGAGATGCCGATGTTCTTGTGTAAAAGCATTTATATGTAAAATTAAAAATGTTGATTGATTAGTGCTGTGAAAGGATGATATGTCCTCTGATGAGGATAAGCCTACTCATTGTGGTACACAAAGTTTGATACAGGGCTAAGCTTCCACTGACATTCAAAGCCTCAGATCTAGCTTAGGCCATGTGATAACTGTGCAGGCTCAGCAGCTTTGCTTTCAGTACTTTTGATACTCAGAAAAGCCATTTAGAGGTCTGGTCTTACAGCCAGTATTCAACTTGTAACTGCTCCTTATACCAAAAAGAAAATTCCCATCATTGAATCCAGACTTTTGCCATTCTGGAGCAAAAGGCTAAGGCTATTAGTTTGTCCTTGCACAAAGAGGGGAAATCTCTTCATATTATTTTTCCTAACCATCTTGAAAGTCTGTAGAGGGCTAGCCATACTTTTTTTTTTTTTTAATGATTTTGAGTCAAGATAAAGCCTTATGTTTTTTTTTTTTTTTTTTTTTTTTTTTTTTTTTCTGTCCTTTGAATACTTTTAGCAGTGATCTACCTCAAGCCTTTTTTTTTTTTTCTCTTTCATCCAGCAACATCAAGAATCCCAAGACCATCTCCTTGTCCTATTTTGCTAAAGAAAGTTTTGAAAAGATAACAGCATCAGGCAGGGATGGTGTAGCTCTCACAGCTTTCAGAGAATGTCTCTGTGAGAGGGCATACAGAGAAGGGACCTACAGTGCTAGGCTCCAAGTCTTACAGCAAGCACACGAAATCTCATCTGAAGCTGTTTACTGCAGCATATCTGTGTGATGTACCAACTACAGAGAGAGACATCCACTATAAATTCTGCAGAGAAGTTATAAGGTGCCTGCCATCTTTTTAATTTAACCAAAAACCTAAAAGAATTAGTACCCCAAAAGAAAAAAAAAATACTTCAGCAGATTGAAAACAGCTGAATGTCACTGAGATATCCATTTCTTCATGTGGAGAAATATCTGTAGCTGACAACTTCAACCACACGTTCTGCACGCCGCCTCGTTTCACACTGTGGGGGGGATGTTTATATATCCACTCACAAGAGTTATGTTCTTTAAAGCATAATATAGAGAACTGGAAGAGTTTAGAGAGAAAGCACTTGGGTACAGATAGGTCAAAATTGAAGCTAAGTCTAACTGTGCCTAAATTCTCATGTTCTTATTAACAAAGTAGTGTAAAACATTTGACTACAATTAACATTTCTGGCTTTATCTTGAGAAAACCAAGGAAACCTAGGATTGGATTAAAAAAACGCTTCAATAAGTATACACAAAATATCTGTTCTGCCATATAAATAGTAAAAGTTTAGTTAGCATTCCACAGTGGTTTGACAAAGCAGACTTTGAAGAAATCAAATTAGAAATGAAAAATGTGTATGCAATTTATTTTGCCCATCCCAGCACCAATGGTCCTGTTCAGCAAGTGCTATGGGGCTTCCACATTATTCAGAGGCAAAATGTGCATGTCAAACCTGCCTTCAATAAAGCTGTGCAATACAGTTTTCTTTGCTTCCCACTTTCTGTCTTGGGCTTGGGCTGACAGCTTTTGCTGAAGCTCAGCTTGGCCTGGAATGAAGCTCCAGAGACAGGAGTGAAAAATAAGTGGTGGACTGGAAGGGTTGTTTCCACTGCTCATTCTTCTTTCATGTAAGAAGCTCACGATCTGGAAGTGGCGCCACCCTCTTGGTTATGTTGCCAGAGTATTTGCATCATTGGAAGATTTACTTCACTGAAGGCTTTACAACCCTTTCTTCAGGCCCACGTCCTGCCGTAGTTAACCAAAGCTTTCTACTTATTTATTTTTTCTTCAAGATGTAACAACCGCAATGTACTCAAGCTTGGATCTACCCATGAAGATCACTCAGAGGCAACAGCTGCCTCACACTGGCTTCCCACTTGCTAGGAATTGCTCACCACAGGCAACATGTCACAACAACTCTTTCAACACACTGCACAGATTCACATCTCTCGTGTTCGACATTATTGCATTATTGCATTAAGCTGCAATAGCTGAGATGCTGGGAAGATGCTGGAAGAAGCTAGCTTGCTTAGGTTGGACAGCCAGGGGTTGATCCACACAAAGTTTAGGCAGCATCTCACTTTTGGGTATGCTGCTACGTACACTGATTCCCAAATCTTCCCATCTCATCTAGAAATGGCCCTCACTGCTTCTGCCTTCTCCTCTCTTCTTGCTCCTTGTTTAGACCAGGATCATCCTTGTGTCTCCTTCTGCACAGACGTCCTCCTCAGGCTCTTTCAATGCCCCTTTGACTTCCCACCATCTCTTCTTGCTGGGCCCCTGCCAGATAAGGATGAAATGCAAGCCAACCTCCCTGCAGAGCTGGGGGCTCTGCTTGGGCTGGGCTCTGCTGTGTTGCGCACTGTTGCACTGAGCAGGAATGGGTGTCTCAGAGAAGCCACCAGGAGCATGGGTGTGATTGTACTGAATTACCCCTGAAAGCTTTAAAAGGTGGAAGGTCGGCACTAGGCCATGGTTGTGTGAGAGATGTGCCAGACACTGGAGAGCCAAGGCTGAGACACAGCCTCTCAGGGCTGTCCTCTAGTCTCCAGTTCATCCAAGTGCAGATTCTAGCAGTAAACACCATAATGGAAAGACTGACATAAATAAGCAAGGATAGGGGCTTTGGGAATACAGACCAACCTCTTTTGCATAAGAACGCAACCATAACTGTTTGAATTTAGCTAGCCCTTGTTTTGATCTGGATGCAGCCTGTTTACACGGCTTAATTGTAATCATTCCTGTGGCTTTGTTTGTTTGTTTACAATAGTACTTGGGAGTTTGGGAAAATGTTGCAAAAGATTCAAATAGCCACAATGGTGGTTATTCTTTAAGCTAATGTTTACAGGAGAGCTTTAACATGCATTGCAATATTGTAAAACTCCGGAATGTCTTTGCACAGTTTGTCAGTATAAATCTGGGACAATTCGTGCAGTGCTGAGAAACAGTTACTTCTGGTAGAGTTGTGAGATGTTTTAGTATCTGGCACACAAGACATCACCTATTCAAAGATGACAGCCACACTATCAAGAGATTCACATCAGTTCATTATTAATTAACTTCTACCATCATGAAAAAAAAAAAAGTTATAAGATCAAGAAGTGAAAAATAAAACAGATGCATTAATTATTTCCATTCCTCCCCAGAATTAAATGAGCTTTTTAAAAATTATTGTTATTACTATTATTATTTTTTTTTTTTTACTGTAGGACTTTTCAAAAAACGTCCAGTTTTATGTGCACTTCATAAACTGGGAAGGAAGGAATGTAGAACAAAAAGGAGAGTCACCTCAGGAAGCTGGTTGTTGAACATACTCTTTCAGTCCTCATCTCATCTCTACATAAAGTTTTAGCTGAACAGCTATATTAGTGTCTAATCTAATTAGTTCCTTACTAAGAAGTGTGGCTCAGGGAGTAGAACTTCCATCTTGTCACTTCCAAATGAAAGCAATCATCTGTCACTATTTGTTTCTTTTTAGCCATCTTCAAGACACTTTCTATTTTCACCTTAGAGGACAAAAATCACTCTGAAAACAAAATTCTAACACAGAATCATTGTGGTTGGAGGGGACTTCAGGAGGTCTCTGGTCCAGCCTCCTGCTCCAGGCAGGACCAGCTGTGAGATCAGACCAGGTCACTCAGGGCTTTGCTCAGCTGGGTCTTGAAAGCCTCCATGGATGGGGACCGCACAGCCTCCCTGGGCAACCTGTGCTGCTGCCTGGCTTCCTCAGAGTGAAACCATTTCTGCTTATATCCCACGCGAATGTCTCTCATTTCAACTCATGCCCATTATCTCCTGTTCTCCCACCATGCATCATGATGGAAAGCCCAGCTTCATCTTCTCCATTACCTCCCCACGGGTACCAGGGGTTGCTGATAGGAGCCCCTTATGCCCTCTTGTCTCAGCCCTGGTCCCACTATCTCTCTTCCCAGGGCCCCTGACTATCCTGATGGCCCTCCACTGAAATTGCTCTAGTTGACTTTCTTTTCTTGTACCAAAGAGCTCAAAACTGGTTGCACTAGTCCAGATATGATCTAACAAGTGCCAAGTAAAGAGGAAAGTCACTCCCTTTGATCTGCTGCCTGTCTTCCTGTTAATGCCCACGGCCCCAGGTCCTCTTTTGCCCATCTGCTCCTGAACTAGCCAGGGCCCAGCTTGTTTTACTGCCAGATGCTCTTCCTTCTCAGAGGCAGGACTTTGTGTATTTCTCTGTTGAACTTTTTGAAAATTGTGTTCCTCCATTCCTCCAGCCTGTCCAGGGCTTTCTAAATGACAGCCAATTGAAACTCTGATGACATTTGCTTACCTGTCTCCTCTACCCTCGTGAGGCCCTACCTGGAGTACTGTGTCCAGGTTTGGGGTCCCTAGCACAACAGGGACGTGGGGCTGTTAGAGCAGGTCCAGAGGAGGACCTCGAGGATGATCAGAGGGCTGGAGCACCTCTCCTGTGAAGACAGGCTGAGATAGCTGAGGGTGTTCAGCCTAGAGAAGAGAGGGCTCCGGGAAGACCTCATTGCAGCCTTCTAGTACTTAAAGGGGGCTTATAAAAAAGATGGAGAAGCACTCTTGGGTAGATAATGACAGGACAAGGGGGAATGGTCTTAAACTAAAAGGGGATAGATTTCAACTAGACATTAGGAGGAAATTCTTCACTTTAAGGGCGGTGAGGCACTGGCACAGGTTGCCCAGAGAAGCTGTGGATGCCCCGTCCCTGGAGGTGTTCAAGGCCAGGCTAAATGGGGACTTGGCCAACCTGATCTAGTGGGCGGCATCCCTGCCTATGGCCTGGGGATTGGAGTTAGATGGTCTTTATGGTCCCTTCCAACCCAAACCATTCTATGCTTCTATGATTATGCATGGTGTATTTTCAAAGAGGTATAAGTATTTAACTCAAGATACAAGTTCTCTGTTGCCTGAACCTGAAATTTCCTCTCAGGATCGCCCAGGGTTTCACCCTGCTTCTTCTTGTCTTCTATTTTGTTGAACCTCAATGTGCTAAGATTTGCAGCCTCGTGTTCCCCCTCAATATTGAGGACTGCTCTGGCTTGTGGTGAAATATCTATCTTACACTTTCTTCCCTCTTTGTTCACATCTGGAACGAGGCATGATGTCATCAGTACGGTATGTCATCTGCCTCATCTCCCCTGGTAAAAATGAGGAAATTTGCTTGATGCTTAGCATTCATTTGAAAGTCCTAATGCAACATGAAACTGCTCAGAGTGTCTTATCCGTTCTGGCCACTCTGATTTATCTGCACCATCACGCAGCTCTCTGGAAGGACTTTAACAGTCATTGCACTGCTCTTCGAAAAAATAACTCATTTCATTCACAAGTTCTCATTCCCCTCTGCCCTTCCCCTTGCCTCAAATCCCATTCTTGTGTCTTTAAAGGTGAATTATTTTTTTGTTTCCGTTTCATTCCAGCAGAGAGATGGCCTCTTTTCTGTTTCAATGGGATCCGGGCCTTCCTGCTGCAGCTGCTCCCTCCTGGCTGCCAGCCGACTCTCTCATCCAAGCTTACTCTTAATGAAGTTTATTTTTCTCTGTCTTACTTGTTTCATTCTTTGCCTTCTCTTCAGGCTGGACCTCTCTTAATCAGCCTTAGTTTTAGCCCTTTTTTCTTTCAATTCAGCCTTTTCTGCTCTTCTGGGTTTGGGAGTGAGGGAAACAAGGCTGCCTTGAAGAGATTTACTTACTCTCTTTTTTCCAATTTCCTTACTCTTCTCTTCCTCTGCCAGGGAGGTCAGGCAAGTTCTGACCCTGGGTAATAGTGCAAACTGGAACATTTGTGGTTGCAACAGAAATGATTCTTTAATTAATTAGATGATCCAGAAATGACAGCAAGAAGCCAGCAGAGCTCTCCTGCTTAGTGAGACCTACTGCACTAAATTTTACAGTGCCTTCCCAGCTGAAGCTCAGGGAATAAGTCGTGACTCTTGCACCATTCTCCTTTTTCTCTGCATTTCACTTTTATGGGTGCCAAGGGACTACAACATATTCAGCCTCTTTGGGAAAACCGGAGACTTCATGGGACTCTTACCTGTTCTGGTCAGCTTTCTCACTTATCCAAGCACGCTTAGAGCTGTAATTTACCCACCAAAACAACTAGTTTCCTATTGACAGTGATTAATTTTATTAGCAAAATCACACCAGTGCTGCTAATGTGATACAGAAATTTCTTCGGGATGTGCCCCCACAGGCTGCCGTAGTTATGACCAGCACTACACACCTAACAGGCATACCCATCCCAAATCTGCATCCCCCTGCAGAGTGATAGTACTTGAATAGAAATACTTATGCATTCTGACAGTTCATCTTTCCTAGAATTCCTGGCTGAAGCTAGCTAGAGTTGCTCAGTGAAATGATAATGTTTATGGCAGACACTCCTTTACTGATGTGCAGTCATTCAGCAGCCATAAGAGTCAGATATGTTTATCTGAGTGGCCTGATGCTTCAGAACTTAAAAAGAAAAGTAAACATTGAGAAACAATAATTCTTAAATCTCAAGTTGTGCTGTTGTCAACCCTTACTGTGTTTCATGTGAGTATTGTTTATAACTATGACTGAAGAGCCACAGAGTCGACAGATTTGAAGTATCTGAAGGACACTACAAGAAAGGATTGTATGAAGTCTTTGTTGGAAGGAAGTAGTGCCTACATTTGATCCTATGGATGCCAGTTGGCATGTACCATTAAGTCCCATGGAAACAGAATGTGGCCCTACAGTTCCTATCTGAAGCATTTAAAAACCATATTGGCCTCAGTGGGATCTGAGAATTTGCCCTATATGTAAGAGAAAGAAATACTCTATAGGAGGCTTTTTCATCTGCTTAACATGTGTTCATAGAGACAAAGCCACATTCTCTAGGAATGCCAGGGTCAGTGAACCAAGTAAATGATTTAGGAAAACACAGTGCAATGTCAAAACACCATTTGCTTACGTGGTGGAGGGTTGTCTCACCAGCTCTTTAGCATCTAAGCTAACTGTTTTAGCAATGTCAACTGGCATAAGACCTTAGGCTGACCATTCTGATATTAAATCATGATTACTGGAAATCATGAATAATCCACGTAGAACTGGTCCTTAATTAATAATCACATTTGATCAAAGCCCCCAGGTTTGCCGTGCAATGTTCAGTAGCCTCCTTTTATAAGTAGCCACGCTTTACCATGCCATCTGCAGAAGAAAGTAACTGCATTTAACAGAAGCCTCTCTTTATTTAGAGCTGCAGGGGGAACTAATTAAAGGTAACTGAAACCACAGCTGCTAAAATAATTATATGGCATCCAAACTATTTTGGAAAGCTCTCATTGTTTCTCAGTGTAACATATGCAAAATATGATTGGAAACTTACCATCATCTTAAACAACATAAATGTGGCAAAAGATAAACCTGCAGCTCTATATGATACTACTTACACAGACTTGTGTAATGCTCATGCATGTTTTATGTGTTTGTACACGCAGAAACACAGGCATATTGTATAAGTGGATCTTTTTATAGCACTCTTAGTAAACTCATGAGAAAGAAGGATGTATTGGCATTATAAAATTGTAATGAAGAGATTACTTTTTTTGCAGAGCAAAGCATTTTATAATAACACGTGGAACTGACTGTTTGGAATTAAATGCATTAAACATTACTCAACCAGTCTTCAGTTAAGAAAAAAATTCTTTCAATCATTTTCATGTAACAAAAAGGCTTGCACTTCATATATACACAAAGGATGGCAGTACTGGTGCTTGGAAAAAGATTTTCAGACAAAGCTTGAATTATTCCAAACTCTAGACTCCACGGGGAGTTCATATTTGACATTTGCACAAGGATGAATCTGTCAAAAAGAAGTAAAATCAGTTGACAAAAAGCACCAGAAAACTACTCTGATTCTGCATTTGGACCTTATTCAAAATAAGTTATTTAAAATGAAGAAGAAGAAGGATCTGCATCTGAATTCCCTTCTACTTTAACTGTTACTCTTCAAATGAGGTTCAGCATGATGATGTTTCGGTCCCTTTTTAAAATTGATTAATAGTCAGGTCTGCAAAAGGCAGGCATTATAATAGACCGTAAGGAGGATCTGTCTTTAATTTTACAAGCACATTCTTCTCCTTACATCCAATACAACGTTTTTTATTAATCATGCTAAATGTTTTGGGGTAACCATTTTGCTCCAATAAAATCATGATGAATTCATGGGGTACCATACCACATGGTACTACCCCAAGGGTGCACACCCTAACTTTCCCAAACCCATTGCTGAGGCATTTCCAATGCCCAAAAGAAACTGTGTCAGCCCAGTAAACCATCAGCTTATCAAGGAAGAACTCCGCCATGTTCTCCAATTTCTCTGGCTCCTCAGCCAGCTCATGGCTGATTTTCAGCTCATGGCTGAAAATCAAAACAGAATGCATTGCTGTTCTCCCATGTACTCTGCTCATGAGAGCAAAGTTGATTTTTGACTTTGAAACAGGCTAATTCCTATGTTCATTGACAGTTTATAGACTTTTCATTTTGGTAAAAAAAATCCAAATCCCTTTTTGTGGAAACTGAGTGGGAAAACATTTGTTCATTAGTCTCTCTGCATAAAAGAAGGTACTTATAGTTGTTATCATTCTGAATAAGTTCAAAAACTCCCAGCTAAGATCTCCCTGGGATAAAAAATCTCTCTACAAAAAAAATCTAGAAAAATTCCAAAGACACTTTTATGGTTTGAATTCACCAGTCTGTCAAATTTCAAAAAATATATTTTTATTTTATTATTATTTTCAAAAATTATATTTCTTCCCAAGTTCTTTTACTCATACTAACCGTATGCTTCCCACACCATTGTAATATCCCCATATCCAGCTCTATTAGTTGACTAGGACTTCACTTTTGGGGAAAAACGTGTAGCAGTCTACAATACAGTTATCACCGAGTTTATCAACAGTAAGCTATGTTTTGCTGATAGCTCTTCTCTTTTAAGTGACAACCCAGACAAAATGCAAATATCTAAGTAGCATTCAGCATCACAAAACCAAATTATGACTAGTTTGTCATCCCCGCCCCAATTCCTCCCCCCTGCCCCCCAAAGAAAAATTGGATGAGAACCTTGAGGCCAGTATAAATATCACTTGGAAGGAAGAATCAATGCACACAATTAATTTTCATACCTTGATAATAAGATACAGTTCCCCTGGACATGGAGAAAAGGAGACGAGGCCACAAATTAGGAAGACAACAGCTGCATTTACCACTTTAAGCAATATGTGGTCAGAAACATCTAATGCCAAAAGAACAACGTACAAATCTACAACTCAGGTATTATTTTTATCGTCATACTTGGATGTAAAAGATGGAAAGCTATCACAGATATACACAGAGTCTGACTGCTTTTAAAATATTTACTTCAGAAAAATATTAGCCAATAAGTGGACTTTAGGAGGAAGGCATACCACCATATACCAGAACATCCAACAACTCTTTATATCTAAAGTGAAACAGAAAACAAAAAAACAAAACAAAACAACAACAAAAAAAACCCACCTAATGAACAGCTACAAGCAAATGTTGAGGAAATATGTGAAAAATGAAGCTGATTAGTTTGCCATAACAGGTGATTAATAGGGCAGTGGATAAGCCTTCAAAAGTCCTGACTAAAAGAATTCCCTCTTCCAAGCCTGCTCAGAGGGGGAGAGGAATAGCACTTAACTACCTGCACAGTGTGAAAGCAAGACTTCCATATAGTCAAGGATTGCAACTCCTCTTACTTGTCCTAGAAAATGATGGATGGTTTAAGGAAGGATTCAGACCCAGATGTGGCCATTTTCACAAAGCCATTTGCCTTAATTAAATAATAAAAAAAAGTAATTTAATTTAAATTTTCATTGTTGTCCTCTTGTATGTCACACATGATGGTACAGCTGAGGAAAACCATCCCAGGAGCCAGCTCATTGGCTTGAAGCGAACAATGTCCTTCCATTAGTTTCCACCGGGCCTCAGAGTAAATCACACAGGCACAACATCTTACAAGCACAGTATCACCTAAAGATGCCAATACAAACCTTCTGTGACTTTCAAAAGTGCCTTAACAATTAAATCTTCCTGAAATCAAAGAAACCTTAGAAGACAAGCAAAAAATATCACCTTGTTACATTGAAGGCAAGCATGAATTAAAAATATACATTTTTTTTCAGGATCATCTAGTCAAACAGTCAGTGCAAAATATGTTCTGTACACTTTCTATTCTTTTCTTGAAGTTGTTTTTCATTGCCATGCTTGCAGAACCTGTATGAAACCAGGAATCAAACAGGCCTAAAAGAGTTATATGGAAGCTACAGATAAACTGTATTAGGTCTGCTCTCAATTACATCGTATCTGAAAGGAGTGCAAATGAAAACCAGACTGACAGTCTGGGTATTTTATATCTCAATGAGACCTCAAATTTAGATAGTTTCAAGAATATCACATAGGAAATTTGACTGATAAAAGGCTCAGAGATTGAGCGGTCTCATCAGGTAATCATCTTCATTTTGACTTGACTGAAGGTATCATTCCCCGTCTCAGATGGTATGTGGGTCACATCAGTGGGAAGACATGAAGTTCACCCTGGTGGTGCTCTTTCAGATCAAATCTGTTAAGAATGACCCTGACATACCAGAAGTGTTGACTGACAGTTTCTTTCCCTCAGATGCTGGAGAGGTTATGCAAATCACTGTATTTACGAGCTGCTGCACAAAACTGAGCCAAGTTTGGTAAAAAACCACCCCGCCATTTCACTGCCTCATGAGCCCTCCCAGAGGAACTGGAAACCTCAGACAATGTTCCTTTCTGATGAAATGAGAAAATTCTGTGCTGAATTTGAGAAACTAAAAAATATATTGACTTGGACTTCTATGGCAAGATATTTATGTTTCAATTGCTTTTTTTAAAGTAACAGCAGATAGTGGTTTCCATTTTCCTTGGAGACATTTTCAAACAGGAGAAAGGGGTTGAAGAGTGAGTTACAGCCTGTGCCAGCAGAAAGGATTAACGTTGTCAAGATGCCATGATAAGAATTATGGTGCTTTCACATTAGGATTTGGGATTGGAAGTATTGAAAGAGGGCCCTGACAAAGAGAGAAACTTGGAGGCTGTCCTCATTTTCCCTGCTATATACTTGCTCATAGCTGCCCCTCTTCATACCACAGTAAGCATTAGAATAAAGAAGGTATTGATTTTAGTTTGGAAATCAGCTCTAAGGCAAGCAAATATCAATAAAACACCACTACATAGTTGAATACATTCTCCAAATTCCCAAATGTGGAGAAAAATGCCCAACAGACTGATAGCATTGAAAGGAATGCATGTCTCCTTTTGCGGATTTAAGCACTGGTTCTGCTTAGACAAAAGCTGGGAGAGGCCAAACATTTGTTGTAGAAGACAAAGCCACATATCTCTTCGCTCAGCTCTGCATGCTCCCTATCTGATCACATTTTTGTGGGGTGGGTGGCGGGGGCGGCATGCCATGTATTGCAACCGCTGATCAGTGTAAAGGCTTACTTCAGGCGATAGCCAGGAGTCCTGTTTATGTATCCCCTCGTGAGACTGAGGCGGTACACTATAACCCTGTGGAAATGTGCAGGCATCCTCCATGCTACGTTAGCCACACACAGAGGGAAAGACCAATCCTTCCAGCAGGCTCAGGCAGCACACTATGAAGAGCAATGTTCTTGTTCTGGCAGCTTTGACCCACAGGCTCTCATGCATCTGCCAATATGTTAAATATTCTAACCACAAAGAGGAGGTAAGAGGGAGACAAACCAGCCTTGTGTAACTTAGGTTACGTGAAGCTGCATCTTTACAGCAAAGAAAATTGTGTATGAGTAAGGCAGGCTGCACTTGCCCCCCACAGGCTTTAGTCTGTGGGCTTCTTGTAGACTCTACATGAAATCTGTGGGACCATGCTGATCAGCATCTAATCCTGAGCACCTGGGCTTTGGGGGGACCTACCTGAGGTGCACCCTCACCTTACAGCTGCCAGAGCCCAACCAAGGCCAGCTGGGGTGCTAGGCTGGCTGCAGGCACAGATGATGCTCCAAAACTATCATGTGCATGACAAAAGGACATTCAAAGTCTTCAGAAAGTCATCTACAAACAAAGGGAAGTTCACCTGCTGAATGTCAAACTGTGAAGCTGGGAGGTGGGAACCTGTATTTGTGGGTAAATTATTAAAATGATCAATGGAATTGAACAGTTCATTTATGAAGTCAGTCCTATGGCTAGTTGTACAACAAAGGCATTTGGAAAGAAATAACTTTGAGTAAAGAATGAAAATATTACAAAAAAATGTGAGTAAAGAATTTCTAATGACTAACTTGACATGTAAATTAATTCCATAAAAAGGTGATTTGTCTAAGCTTGGAAGTCAAAGGGAAGGAAAAGAAGCATGCAAAATGTTGGCATTTAAATAGACTCATAAATAGAAGACACATGGCCATAGATGAACAACAAACTCCTTTAACACGCCAATTTTCTAATGAGAGAATAGCTAAAGATATGTTGCATGTTTTCAGAATAGGCTCCTGTGGTTAGGATCTTAATTTTTGCAAAGTAAAAGAAAAATAAGATGACACCTAGAAATGCAACACTCTGCAGATAACGTATATTTAAGGGTGGAAATTTCTCTATTGAAATTATTATTGTCTCATGAACAAAAGAGAATACAGTCTTGAAAAGCCACCATGTAGCCTCTTTTGAGTGACTCAATCGTAACACAGCTGGCTGGATGTGCCAAGCTTATTTGCCCTTACTCATCTCCCTTGGGCCACCAGAAGTTACAAATGTGTCCTAGGACCCCTGTTGTGGCCAGGGCTATGGCGTGGGTCACCCTGCACCCAACCACACTGATGACACATGAGACAGCTCTCTCAGCACCTCGCCTGTAGCTGTAGGCATGAGATGGGTCTTACAGGCACGAGAGAGCGGGGTCTCGCCCACCCAGTTGAGTGTTAAGGCTACGATGGAGTTCCTGAAAACTTGGCTTTTCCCAGATTAAGTGAGAAAGCTTATGAAACAATAGAGGCGCTGGTAAATGATAATAATTAAAACACATTCAGATGGTGACAAATGAAAAGGGATGTTGGAAGTCAGAGAAGAAGCATGATTGTAAGGCAGTAGCTAAGCTTCCGGTTCTTACAAAAACAAGAGAGACGCTATGAAGGATGCCATATTGCACTTGGCTCCTGTCCTAAAATAATTCCACATTATAAATATTTGACGCAGCACTTAAGACTATTGCCTCCACAGGATTTAATGTAGTGTAATGTAATACATCTGTTTGCTACCCGCATGGTATGAAGAGCCTGAATGGGTAAGATATGAACAAAAAAACTCAAAACCATATTGTGCACTATTACTTCTGTGTTTATCATGCTGCACATATTAACTATTGAGTTGAGAGTGAAAAATGTTTCATAATACCTGAATAGCAGGATATTGTTCTTTTTTTTTTCTTTTAATCTACAAGACTTCCTCAACTCTGTTCCTACCTCAACTTTTCATACTCATGAAAAGCATTGTGAAAAGTTGTGCCCGGGCACAACTGCATTTAATGTGAAAAAGTTTGAATGCCTGTATTAAAATGTAGCAGCGTAAAACCGTTGTGGTCAAGTTAGAGGGAAATATGTCTGCTTTTTATGTCTTGGTAATTTTGGTACTAAAAATCTATTCTCATTGGCTTATACAACTGGAATTATTGTATATCAAAGACGTATATGTTGAACAAGTTAAAAAACCTTTCCATCACCCATATTGCAGGTGACATTTTCTTATTGCACTTGAAGGCTTGCCTACTTTGTTAGTTAACTCTTGTGCTAGTTCCTTTGTTCAGCATCCTTTCCAATTACGCTGTATCTTCCATAAATCATTAAGTGCTACAGTCAAAAAGAAATGCATAAAGCCACAACTTGCGTTAACAAGCAAGCAAACTAATGTACAAGCAATACTTAGGGCACGACATTGTGCGACAGAGTAAAACCTTTCCATATCCAAAAGATGAAGTTTCTCATCATTCATGTTGTGCTTTAATCAAAGCATTTTTGTGATGTGGTAGGCCCAACTAGTCCATCAGTATTTTCAAAGGCGTGGATCAGTTTAGATGCTCTTTGTCCCTTTGGAAATATCAGTGTTGAGTCCAGAGACCACCCATGGGCTGGGAAGGGGCACAGCTCCTTGTGCTCCAGCACTACATGCCCAGAGGAGCCAAAAAGCGGGAGATGGCCAGGAGACACGGTTTTGCCAAGAGCTACGGCTGTGCCGGGCTCCCAGGTCTCACCCACTGTGCATGACACATTACTGAGGGCTCTGGGGATTTATTACAATGAATGTGCTTTGGTAACTCAATATCTCTGTGATGATCTTTTCCTATGTCTGAGCCACAACTTTTTTTTTTTTTTTAAGTCTGAAAGCTGCTGATGAGGCAAAACACTGTTTTCTTTTGTTTGTTTTTGGAATTGCCTTGGCATCTCTTGGAATATCAAAATGAGCAAAATCATTTAGCAGAGAAAAACAGATTTAGGCACACTTTGGCCATGCCATTAGGTTGACTCTTGTACTATATAACTTGTCATAACTACGCCTCATCTGGGAAAAGACACAAATCCACTGTTTGTGGGAAGCTACACAATTAGTCATTCTAAATGACAACTTATGAACTAGAGCTAAAAACTAACCAGACTGGTAAACAGGAATTGCAAGGCTGTGATTTTTGCTTCTTTACTCAGTTTCACACAGCTGAATTTTTAATTCAGCCCTTCTTTAGCAGCAGTTCACAAACCAGGGATGGTTCATGGAACCACACAACTTGCTCACGAAGCTGTATTAAATCATAAAATGTATCATTTTTGTTTGCCTGCACCGGTTGTACCCCCAGAAATCATATTTACATGTTGATTCATCCACAGCTTGAAGATATATAGGTTTTAGTCAGGTCAACCTAATGACCAGAAATGTAGCCAGTCTACTGAAATTATACAGAAATAAACAATTTTCTACTCTAACACACAAGAGCTTGATTCAGTAGCCCCTTAAGCCAACAGCATTCCTCCTGCAAGAGCCAGGAAATCAAGGTATCAGCATGTTGCATAAAGTATTAATTTTTTACACTGGACAACGTTTACATTTTTCCTTAGCAAATTACCCATCCATATGTACTTGGTTATGGTCAAATTTCTGATTTCACACACACTGTGGGCAAATGCTGTGGTCAGGGGTTGCTAGGAGCATACATATGTAGAGCTGTTAGTCATCATGCTCCCCCCCCCTTTGTAGGGAACATAATTAAGAGTATATTATTCACTTCTTTTGTTTGCATTACAGATGGACTTGGCTGGGAGCAGCAGGAATGAACTTGAAACTTGGGTCATGAATTTGGATGATTACAAGAAGGATCTCAGCTAGCATATTTGATCTCTTGAGTTTGGAGGACAATTAGAGCAAAACTGAGCAGCTTAAGTTTTTCTTTAACTAGCCTCCAGTCTGCAATGTATGGGGGTTCAGACCTTAAATCAATTCTTACATAACTCACAGCCCTCTTTTCTTTTTCCATCGATATTACTATTTCCATTGAAAAATATTTAGTTTTTAGAAAGGAGGGAAATGTGATAGTCATTTATTGCCCCCACACTGCTAAGAAATTCCATGCTTTTATGTGCAGGAAGCATTGTGTTGATTTTGGCTTCCCCATGGGTTAAAAATCTTGTTTAAATGTTGCAGAATCTAAATGCTCTTTGAGGTTTTTCTGTGTTGTTTTATGGAAAGGCTTCTGCCTGATTATTTACAGATGCTGTCTCTGAGAAAGCCAAAAATAGTCCTTTACTAATTCAAAATTTAAACTAGCATTTTTATTATTTTATTGTGTAACCAGGAACTCTGCTCTGGGCATCTCAGTTTGAAGAAGACGACAGAGAGCTTCATCATGCTGTTGGCATTGCATGAAGTGATTGCCATGTAGCTAACTGCAGCTCCAAGCCTTGGCAGACCATAGTAGGGTCCTGTCCTGCAGAAAAGCAGCCACCAAACCATCTTGCAGCACAGATTACATGGCCATGAAGGAGCCGCATTGTTTCAGGAGTTACTTCTCCCACAGTAGCACAAGGTACTTAAAGTGACTTTAGGAATTACAACAGACATTCAAGCCATGCTGCCTTTCTACGGCTACCCTGGCTGAATGTCAGTAAGGGATTTTTTTCAGCAATTCATGAAATGCTAAGATATATCTTGATCTCAAAAAATGAGAAATGTTGCTCAGCCTGCTCAGCAAGCATCTGATGAAATACTCCTCCAAAGTTTCTTTTTTACTTCTTGAGGGTCAAGGAGAGTCATACATTGCTAACAAACAAGGGGATTACCCTTGTCAAAGGGGAGCCAAAGAGCTTGGATATCATCCTTGCCAGTCTAAAGACAGATTTTACTTTCCATTCTCTCAGCAGTAGTAGAGTTGCACTTTACTTGCTGCCTCAAGTGACTGCTTTTCCATACTACTGCTATTATACACCTGGCAGCTGGCTTGTTCCACTGATCTTGAGACCCACACTCTAGTGATTCTACACACTGGGGTACAGAACAAACTGGTGATCTTTGAAATGGGCTACCAAACTTTGTTTCTGTCTCTCCCATAGTTACAGTAAGTGTGCAGTTCTAAAAAAGCCTGCTTGACTCCACTGAACTCAGCCACCTCTCCAAATCCCTGAGTTGCTTGTTGGTTAGGAGGGAAAGTGGTGTGTCAATAACTCAGTGTTGCAGTGAACAAGAAGATATGCTACTGTTATTGTTACCAAAAGTTCTGTGTAAAAATTGTGTTCATAAAACCTATGCAAATGAAATTTTCTGCCTGTCAGCAAGTGCAAATGCCAGCTAAGAGCTGCTCCTAACTCAGTTTCTACAAGCGCTCACTTGCCTACTACAACACGGCTTGGAAACAAAACAGAGGGCCTTGGTGGACCACCAGTTGTCTCCATCTACAAGTGAAATAACACACAAGTCTGGGACAAAGTACTTTTGCAGTTTCATTTAAAAACAAAAACAGAAAACTGGACAATGCTTGGTTCCTGCAGTTGAAAAATTCCTTCACCTGAGACAAACACAGCTACCACAGATGATCAGAGAGCTTGGTACATGGGTAAACATATTAGGCTCTTGTTTGAATGTAACAAAACATTATGCTTATTTTGAATGGCAGAAACCTCTTTAGAAAAAATAGCATGTTAAGGTCTGAACTTTGTGCAAACTACAGATCTCTCCCAGATATGAAACCACTTCATAACAAAGATCACAAAGTCAAATTTGATCTAAAATTGAGATCTGATCTCTCCTTCCTGCAATACAACTGAGCTTTGATTCCTACCAGTTCCGACTGGATGCAACTTGTCTTGAACAGTGGTACAATTGGCATCTGCTCCCTCTGAATGTGCTATCAGCTGAGACATGGGACTGAATTATGGATTAAATACCAGACGGGGAAGAGGGAGGCATTCCTAAAGGATGTATGCTAGAGAAGCTATTATGTATGTAATTAAAATACATTGTCCTGCATAATATATTTAAGGTGCAACCAAGAAACTCTGCTTGGGGGCCTTGCCTCCCTGTTGAAAACATCAGTGAGCAGTGAATTCCTACTGTTGGTGAAAAAAAGATTTTCATAAAAACTCTTCATCTCTCCTCATCTTGCTGATGAATATGCAGTTTTCCATGATATGATATATGAGAAACCAGAAGATCTGTGCTGGAGACAGACTGAGTTCTTTTTTTTCTAATAAAAAAGGAGGAGTGGCTAGTAAACATCTTCCTTGCTTCAGATGTCTTTAATAGGTCAAACTGATGTGAAAGATGTAACCAAGCATCTTCCTCTGTAAATATATGCTGTGAGAATGATATTTCCTGAAATATGACTGGGTAAAGAAAATCCCTTCATGAGTTTTGAAATCTGGTTCTGAAAGAAAAATTGTAGGATAATGGCCTCTGATGAAATAATAATAACAAAAATAATAATGACCAGGATATTTCCCTAATTCTACTAGTATTGTTTTCATCATCATTACATTCAGCACTTGTGCCCATTGGCCCTAACTCCTATGGTATTTCACTGTGTTGGAACACTTGAAGTATGAACTAAATGCTGCAGCTATTTTATTTCGTATTAAAAAATCAGGAAGATTCTTTTGACAGATATACCAACAGGGAAAGCCTGCACAATTGACTGAAAATTTGTGCTCTTTTTATCATTTTTATGGTGGATTAACACTGTTACGGTCAGCCAACAGTATTGCACTGATACCAAGAGCATTAAGTGGTAAATCAAGTGATTCACTTTTGAGGGATTTTTTCCCCTAACCTTTTCATTTAAACATTTATGGGTCTCCAAGTGCTAAGAGGAAAGCTGTCCAAAACTGAGTGCTTGAGCACAATTACACTGGCAAGACTAGCATCTAGCCAGAGCCTGAAACTGGTCCCTTAAATCTCCCAGTGATCTGAGCCCAGGTGCAAACAGCACATTGGAAGCAAGTAAATCAGAAAACAATCTTGGTACTTTACAGGGCTGGGGATTAATTAGCCTGCTCAGGCCCTACGGCAGGGATTGAGCAGCCCTGGCCCTGAATGCTCAAACACATTTGCGTGTCCCTGCATTGCACCACCTGATGTCTGCGCTGGGGGCAGCTGATAGCAGTCTGTCTGGCTCTTACTGGTTTGTTTCAGAGGGCCAGAGGATTCCCCAGGCATTTCACACCTATTCCTGTGACAAAGCAGAGGCACCTGCCTGAAATGTTTCCTGTCTTCAGACGCCCTGGACGGATGCTCAGTATAGACTGTGAAAGATTCCTGCTCTCCTGAGCCAGGCAAGGTTTTGGTTGTCATTAGTCAACTCCTCCTGTGTAATCTCAGTGTTTCTTTCTCATACCTGGAGAGAATTTTAAGCCAAAATTAATGACCCATTGCTAACATGCACTGTGGCTAATATTTCATTGGGACTGCATTGCTGCAAGCAGCAGTCTCTGCTGAGCGTCAGTCCCTGTCTTCCTGACTATGCCATACTCCTCCATGTAGCTTACTAACTTGCATTACGTGTAACATCTTTTGTTGTTTAGCACTAATAGGATCCAGTCGAACTATGCATAATTACATCCAGGTCTCCTTCAACGGATGGCTTATTCCCTCTGTCAATGATCTAATAAGTAAAGAGACATACCATTAAACGAAGAATGAGTAATGCACGCTGAGGTGATTATTATGCTGTGGTGCTCATGCTAACAGCTGGAAGAGATCATGGATTACTGAGACTACATGAGCTTTGGGATGGCCCCCGCAAAACATTTTCAAGAATCCAGAATTTATTTCAGTGCCCAGGTTAACATATCTTTCCATGCTGCTCCATCCGTCCTGCAAATGACTGTTTCCTTCACCCTAATTCCTGCATCCTGAGGAAGGCTGTTTAATCTTGTCATGGAAATAGCCTGTGAAGACAGGGGGGAAGAAAAGCGGAAAAAGCCTGCAGCTCACAGTCCTGTGTAAGCAATAGTTAATGGAGGGTCCAGGACACAAAATTCTCTCACACCAATGCCTCCTAATTGACTTAGCCACGATGAAATGTCTTCAATAGGCAAAAAAAAAAAACAACCACCAAACTCAAGGTTGGACAAGTTATACTGGTGAAACAGACTAAGTGCCAGTTCCCCAGTTTGACAGGGATAGGGATCAGGGCTGCCAGGAGAAACATCTATCTGATGGCTTGCTGGCATTTCTTCCAAACGCCTCCTCCCAGCTCAGGTTGAGGCCTAACCAGCCCTTCCCGTTGCCAAACGCAGAGGCACATCCAGGAGCACAGCTGGCTGACTGCAGGCACGGGGAGGGGGCGAGCTGGTGGTGGTTGGTCCTCAGACCCCCTGTTGGTGCTTCATCCAGAGATGGAGACTGTGGACTGAAGAAGAGGCCTGCATGCTGAGCGCTGCCTGGGATATACGCTTTGTACAGCTGTGCGAGTCTCAGAAGTATGAAGACCACCCCAAAAGTGCTCTGAATAGAAGAAGGAATGGTGCAATCCCAACTCCCCCACATAGAAAGGCACCAGGGGTTTAATTTACATGGAATTGGCCCACGGGCTGAATATCTCAGTATTATCCTTTGAGAACAGAGGGAGCCGTCACAGGGTCACCCGAGGAGCACTGGAGCCAGGAGTTTCCATAAAAAGCCCTCTGCAGCCTGGGGAGGAGATAGGGAGGGAGGGAGGGAGAGGCCAGAGTGATCTGAGAGTGCTCACACCAGGTATGGAGGCTTCTTCCCAACCAGCACAAGCCTGCAGCTGGCAGAAAACAGGGTGCAAAGGCTTGAGCAGCCCAGTCAGCTCAGGGGAGCTCCTGTCCCCTGAAGACCTCCACCACCCAGAGTGATGCACGAGGGAGTTAGCCCCTCCTTTACTGCTGCATGCTGAGCCAAAGGCGGCTATACTTCACTAGCCCTCAGCAATGAACACACCTGAAGCTGATCCTTAAAAAGCTTTCTCACAACTTAATACCTCAACCCCCTGGCTGTTCCCCAGCTCCTGTGAGTTGTCCAAAACCTTTTGGAGAGAAACATTGCAGATCAGGAAGACTTGCAGTCCTCACCAGAAAAAACAGAATACTTATCCTGTTTGCATTACACATCTTGGGAGCTAGGGCACAGAGGACCTCAGCTGTAATGCTGCAGTTCATAAAATATTTGCAGCCAGCTCCTGGACTGCTCCATAGTGGGCCATGGGAGCCCTCAATGCTGACCTCCCTCTGCGAGCCGAACATTTCATGGCAGTCACTCAGAGAAGGCAAACACAGCCAGCATCCACCTACAAACATCCAGCAGGATGGGCTGCGAGCCTTCAAAAAAATGTTGAATATCAGTACAATAAACTATGCATCGTATAGAAGCGTGATCTGTCCAGCTTGCTTTGCTATACCTGGCTCCATTGCATTCAACCTAATTCAGCTGAAAAACTAGGCAGAGCTGATGGATTCGACTGCCTGAGTAATCCAAGGGAAGACTTTCATCAGGTTCAGCAGGCAATTTGTCTGTTTACACAGTCCCAAAACAAAGATATAATTGAATGCCATGGATTTTTGTCTGGAAAAAACTGCATGAGAGTCAGCTCTCGCTGTTCTCTTCCTTCATAATAAAATTCAGTTTGTTTATTTTTGCTGAAAATGGTCTAACCACATGCAACTTGGTTCTTCGTTAGGAACATATTCTACAGGAATAATAAGCGGCCTCTGCCATCATCTCAGGTGGTGAACAGAAAAAGTTAAATATCAGAAAATCCACTAACTTAACAGTTGATTTTTCATCAGAGTAAAAATATGTTTTCAGCAGGTTCCATTTCTGCTTTGAAAGGCTTTCAGGAAAAACACTATCCCTCTGTTCAGGACAGGTTACGCTCTTGCTTTGCCACAGCTGCGAGCCCTGGTACCACCTCTGGAATTTGTACAACTTGAACTAGTTTGTTTATATTTGCTTACAAGGAGTTGAGTAAGCTCTCAGAAACACTGATGTGGAAGCAAAGGGACACCGCAGAAGCCTCAAACTTGCCTCACCCCTGCCAGAGAGCCTGAATTAGCTGTAATACTGTCTGTGATGCTGCTGCAGCAAGGGGTCTGTCAACAAGTTCTCTTACAGCACACAGTGCTCGGGGCCAATGCTACCATGATCTGTGTGGGAAGCTCAGCAGTTTTGCAGCCACAACCAGAGTGCTTGATGCTGAACGGTTGCTTATCTGATCAGAAGAAATGGGAACGCTACACGTCTTCCCATCATCCACTCCCATGTCCTCTCCTTCAAGTTTTAGAGTTATTTATTTTCTAAGGCATACCTTGGCTGCAACCAGGAACTACTTTGAGCTCTACTAGATATCCTCTCAGAGATTTTTGACTGTGCACAACAGACTCACATTATATTCTGATATAAAAAACTGTCACTCCAAAATATATATAATAAATAAATATATGTATATAAAGAAGTGACCAGAAACCTCTCAGAAAAAAAAATGTCCCTGTGTGGGTTCCAGGTTACCAAGTTTGTATGAGATGAAGATGACCAACATACAAAGACTCTCCTTGGCCTGCACCAACAGATGTAGATGTGTTAGATGAAACAGAACCTCAAAAGGTAAAAAAAAAAAAACAAACAAAAAACTTTATGAATTTTCTTGGTTAATACTTCGACCTTCTGTTTACTAGATGTTTACAAACAGATCTAGAAGCTGTTGGCTGTTCAAAATAATGTTTGTGGAAAGCAGTATCCAGAATTGCAGAATGACTGAGGTGGGAAGGGACCTCTGGAGGTCACCTGCTCCAACCCCTGCTCAAGCAGGGCCACCCAGAGCAGGGTGCCCAGGACCCTGTGCACCCTGGATTTTGATAATCTCCGAGGAGCATACTCCACAACCTCTCTGGGGAGCTTGTGCCAGTGCTCCACCACTTGTACAGCAAGGAAGTGCTTCCTGATGTTCATGGGGACCCTTGTGTTTCAGTTTGTGCCCATCGCCTCGTTACATCACTGGGAACCATTGTTTTTGTATGAGAGCGAACAGTAAAACTCCTTTATTTACTACTTCTTCAGACTTGAGGACTCAGCTGTGTAGTGGGGAGGCTCTCTGGAATCACAGATGCTCACAAAATGCTGCCTCAGTGTCCACTTGTGCCCTTCTGTCCTCTATTTCTACTCCGTTTAGGCCTCCAGCTTGGAAGCCTGCAGATCTGCTGTGCTGACCGATGCTGCCACATCATCCCCTTGGCCCACAGGTTATTACCCACTATTTGCTATCCCAGCTCCTGAGACCACAAGCACTTTGATACCTGCACAGTTCTTAGCATAAGGTTTACTCAGCAACAGATACTACCGAAACCAGCACCATTAGTAAAAGCAAGAGCCCATCATTTAGACACCAGGAAAGGAACAGTTGTTCACTGCAAGCATGAAGCATTTTAGCCATTTCTCAGCTTTTCCACACATATGCAATGTATAGTTTCTACAAATGAAGCAGCAGGCTGCAATATTTTTAGAGCAGTGTGCTGCTGATTAAACCGTAGTGAAGAATGTGACACCTTTTTTTGGAAACTAAACCCAGTGGAAGTTTGTAGTAGAATATCGTGTCGATGGAATAAGGCAGTTCCACTTCGAAAGATTTAATTTTACAAACATTTTCAAATCTTTTAGGAAAGCTAAAATAAGCTGTCCGTGTTTAGATTTCTGGAGAAAGCAATTACAATGAACAAGCATCAAAACATTCTGTAAAACCGAAAAATTGGTTTACTGAATTGAAATGTGTTTATTTTGAGGTGACGAAAAAGGGAAACAGTTGGACAGGATTTCTTACTAAATTGCTGCGAGACTCCATGCATCTCTGGCTGAGGAGCCCAACCTCCTGGTGAAAACTGAGACATAGTTCATCTAATCCGTTTTCCCCATGAAACAAAGAAACAGAATTTAATACCAAAGCAAAATAAAGTGGAATAGCTCAGTAGTTCAGAAATTTTGAAATTTCAGTTCAATTGAAGACTTTGAAATAAAGCATTCTGGGATCTTCCTAGATGATCCCTTCTACAGCTGCCCCGTGTTGGTGGGAGAAGAGGGAGCAAATTATGTTGTCTTTATTCAGGGCAGCAATAAAAAACATTAAAATAACAGAGTTTTTTTCTACGATGAAATAATCAAAGTTTTTGACAAAGTCTAGTTTTGGAGCAATATGCCAACACCGCATTCTCTTTGAACAGAAGTATTTGGATATAAAAACAAATGAATATACTTGGAATTCAAAACAAATTTCAGCTGTGTGCAATGCAATCACATTTGTTGTATGTTATCCCAAAAATGAGACCTGAATGGTAGAGGTAGCTGGTGCTTAGAAACTTACACATCACAAATACATGAGCCATTGACCATGCTGAAAACAGACAGAAAAAATATATTTTCTACCCTGTCTTTCATTAAGCTCCCAAATTCACTCCTAAAAGTGGTGACATAT
Organism: Anas acuta; assembly: GCF_963932015.1. Lineage (NCBI taxonomy): Eukaryota > Metazoa > Chordata > Aves > Anseriformes > Anatidae > Anas > Anas acuta. Next base: position 104,928,125 of record NC_088980.1, read on the forward strand.
AAAAATGTTTATTGTAACAACCAGGGTGAAATTCTGGATCTTCATCCTTTTGCATGAAGGCCATCCTCTAAGTCACAGGAGCCCAAAGAAGGGGCAAGTTATTTGATGTTTTGCCAGTGCAAAGTTCCTCACACCTTTTTGCAGTGCCACCGGTGACAGCCACAGCCAACAAAAGGATTCTGCCCTTGATGGCAAAGGCTCTGGTCTATGGACCTGGTTTAATCAGGCTTTGGAAAAGCAAACTTGAATATGACTGCTTCTGCACAGATGACAAAAGTACTGCACACCAACATCTGGGCGAGGCAGCTGGTGCATAAGAAGGAAGAACATGTCAGTTTGTTATTTAAACATGGAAACTGTGTTTTGAAAAAGTATTTTCAAAGTTGTAGCTAAGCAGAGATTAAGGCATTTCATTCTCTTTGCTTCTTCTATGATGCGATAAATACATATGTTTTTTGTTTACAGATAGACTGCGAGGGTAGAGTCTCCAAAATAATAGCTAAGTTACCTGATGGGTACCTAAAGAAGACACCAGCCTGTAAGCCTTATTTGCGAAGTCTTGATGTCCAGAAAGCGAAAAATGCAAACTGTAGTAAACTAGAAGAATTTATCAGCATCTGCCTCCTTGTATCTGAAAAAGCCTATGCATTTACAAGTAAAATTTTCCCAACAATCTTCCCCTTTGAGGCTTATCAGTCCACCACAGCTTATCACTGATGCCAAGCAATGTTGGAATGGCTTTATTGTAAAAGAAGTCTTGTGTATAAGAGGAGAACATGGCAGAGAATTCATTATTTTGGTTGTGCTCTCTGAAGAGAGGCTATTGAAGACCCACATTCTTAGATATGCATGAATATGAAAATCCGCCTACAGGTATGGGGTGACAAGGGCATGGGGGGCATGAGGGGCTCCCCACTGCATGGGCAGCAGGACAAGCAGTTGACATGGCTCCTTATTTTCCCCATCTCACCAACCATTTGTGATCCTTGCTCTGGGGTCCTGAAGTTAGGCCAAAATAAATGGGAAGAAAAAAAAAAAGCAACAAGTTTTGGGACAGGGGGATAAAACAGAAATATTTCTCTAGACATTTTTTCTTTTCATTGGCAGCCACCGGCCACTGCTCACAGGTCTGGTATTTCAGACACGGTCCCAGAGGAGACTGCCCAGTGCAAAAGCTGCAGGTGAGGCAGCCAGGGCTGTCACCACCACAAGCATGGTTCCCCTTCGCAGTCTATATGGTATTTATTTGTCCTCATCACGCTAAACACAGATAATACTCTAATCCCCACCTCCCCATGAAAAAAAATCTTATTAGTGCTATGTTTTCCAAGCCAGTGATTTATTGTGACAAGGATCCTGTTTGGCCAGCCCTGCCTCTGCAGTTCCTTTAAGTGCAGTATCATGAGAGGAAAGCACATCACACTTCCTATTATCTTGAATTCTTACATAATGGAGGAAAACAAGCTCAGACTCAAAATAACCCCAGAGCCCTGTACCAAGTTAAAAAAAAAAAAAAAGAAAGAAAAAAAAAACAATTAACATTCCACATGTTGAAAGAATGTAAACAAAAATGTCATCATAGAGACATGCAGAAAACTGGTGTTACTCAATCTGAACACTGCCAATTCTCCATCTAATGAGTTGCTGAATCCCGAGACAATCAGAAATGGCTCGTGAGAGCTTAGGGAACAACAGCATTTGTTTTTCCTTCTGATTTCTCCTTATTAAAAGCTACGGGGAAATCACTGAGTTAGAAAGACAACCTCAATTACTCTTAATTGCTGTCAGTGCTGGTTAGCCCAGACCATGTTGATCCTGCAACGAGCAGCAACGGGAACAAAGCAGGTGCTCTCTCCTATGGCCTCTTCCCAGCACACTCCCTGCAGTTGCAATGGAGATGCCATCTAGTGAACGGCTGGAAGCATGAGCTCAGATGAGATCATGATGCTGCTCATGCTCATAACCATGTTTTGTCTTAAAAGCAAGGCTCTCTCAGGTCATGGACCGAGCAGGGACGTGCACATGGCCTGGAGGAATAGCTATGTTAAAGAAGCACCAAACTCCCGTCTTAAATCTAGATAAATGCAGAGGACTGCCTCAAGGGAGCTGAGTGAATATTGATGCTTTTTGGAGCAAAATAGATCAAGTCAGATAAGCCTGGTCCTTGCTACTTCTCCTTCAGCATGTATTTGAAAGAAAGCTGGAATGTAGCTAGAAGCAACTAATATGGTTCTTCTATGCACAGCAAGAAATGCAGATAGAGAACAGAGCTGCAAGGTGGTAAACTCTCCAGATATCCATCTGGTTTCTTTTAACCTTTTCCCCAGTAAAAGCTCAAAAATATCAGAAACATACGAAGTGGGATAATACATATTAACAAATAGAGATGAAGATTGATACAGTTTGGAAGCATAAAATGTCCTAAAACCAAGTTCAACTGCTGGCCATTTTATCACCTGGTCATCTAGGGCCACATTCAGCATCTCTTTTACTCATTAAAAATTACTGAAACAGCAATGTGGATGTAGGAACATCCACCTCGAAATAGCTTGTAGTAAATCTCAAAATAAATAAAAGGAAATATTACTATTGCTCAGTGAGAAGATCTAGAACTGGATTTTTTTTTTTAAATGTTATTTATTTTTAGTACATCCCATAGGATTAGCTTTACTATTGCAAAACTCTAATACATTCATGGTGAGATGCAAAAATATTTTGACACTATACCGGTCTTAGCAAACACTTGTTTATTTATTCATATAATGTTCTTGAACTGGGGATGGGGAGAGAGAACCCTATGTTATGTATTAGATATCATAATTGTGTTAAGCTATGCTCATTTTTACAATATGTATAACAAAATATAAAGGTGCAAAATTAAAATCACAGGATCACAGGGTAGTTGAGGTGTGAAGGGACTTGTGGAGGTCATCTGGTCCAACCCCTGCTCAAGCAGGGCCACCCAGAGCAGGGTGCCCAGGACCACGGACAACTTTTGAAGATCTCCATGGAGGAGATTGCACAACCTCTCTGGGCAACCTGTGCTGGTGCTCAGTCATGGCCAGGTACAGATCCACATGGATATTTAGGATCTTAAAGCATACTTCAACACCTTATTTTCTGCAGGAGGAACCAGGAGACTCCCCTTACAGGTGCTAAGGGACAGCACAGCATGTGCTGTTGTAGATGAAATGAGTCCTGCTCACTGAGAGCCTGACTCCATCTCACAAAATCCCATGAAAGTATATGATCAGTCTTACTGTGATTTAAAACAACGTACTTATTTAGACCTTTCTGCGTGAACATCATTTAACTCCCTGTACCACAGATCAGGATGACATGAATCCAAACAAATCATTTCACACTTAGACACCAGTAGGGACCATGCTACTTCAGTCAGTGGAGCCCTACCTAATTTACAGTAGATTTACCTGTGACCTAAGCATGTAGCTCATGAGAACTAGTCAGAAGACTCTCCACTCTCCACATGTTCCTAAAATTCATTTAAAATGATTATGAGAAAATTGTGTTATAGACAGCTCCCATGAATTTCCAAAAGAGTTTGAAGCAAGAAATCCCCTAGAGAACCCGTTCTCTGCCTAGTGTACTACAGCTGAACTGCCTAATCTATATTTTAAGGCCTGGGTAATCTGTGTGGAAAATGCAAAATCCTCATAACAGATCACAAGCTGAAGAGAATGACGGTTTGTTTATCTGCCCTAGGAAGAGCTGCATATAGATTGCAGTTCCTCTCCCTTGTTTTTTTTTTTCACCATAACTTTCCATACACCACTGTTCAAATATTTCAAAGAAGCCACTCTGACTTAAATGTCTAGTTTACTGGAAATCTGCTGGCAACATCCTTGTGAGTTGGTTTGAAAAACAAGCAATGTAATCTGCAAATCTTTCAAGCAGCACATTTGTAAACGAGGAAGTTTGCTGACTGCTTTCCCTCTCTCTTAGTAGTGGTCAGCTCTGGCAGCGAAACCCTTTGAAAAACACACAGCCTGCGCTAGAAAAAAGATCAAACACTGACCTGACGGCAGGGCCAGCTCGCATCAGTCTCACAAGGAAGAAGAAAAAACAAACAGAAAGTGAAGATGACTTTTTGTGGCCCTGGTGAGCTGGGGAGATGAGGAAAAAAGCCAGAGGGCATCGCAGCAGATGCACCTGGAAAGGTGATGCTGCCCGGGAGAGGCACGGGGCTGTGCCAGGGGTGAGCACTGAGCAAATGCTACACATGTCCCCGTCCCCCACATGCCGTTTTATTCACTTGAGCTTGTGATGCCACGCAGACTGTGTGGTACGGAAATGTGTGGGTAATGTGCTTTTTCTCTTTGGGAACACAAAGCCTATTAACAGCTTTGGAGTTCAATGCGGAAAAAAAGCATCCCCACCCAGTGTTTTAAATGCCATACGTATTTGCTATGGGATTTTCCTAAAGAGCTGTGCTGGAAACTATATAAGCAGCAAGGAGTTATGTTTATAGCCCTGTACATCCCTTCTGGATGGGGACAGCTGCAACGGACCCTCGCTACCCACTCTCCTACTTGCTGTGCTGCTCCCTGGAGCTTGCAAGCAAGGGCAGCCAGCACCCACTGATTTAGGTGGCATAACCTGCAAATGAGCAAACTCTCCGCTGGGATTTGGGTGGCTGGCCCCACAGACGTGAGCGGCGGTGGAGGCGGCCCTTGCCCTGCTGACACAGCTGCACCGGGCTCACGCCCGTCCGTGCCAGCTCCGGCCGAGATTCAGTTACGGAGCAGAAATCATAACAAAAGCAGGAAACAGGTCAGCACTGCCCGGGCTTCACGCCTTCTCCCGGGAACGCCGCTGGTTTCCAAGCTGCAGATGTTTTTAACCCCGTCCTGCAGTGTGCCTGCCCTGCGCTGATGAAGTCAAGCACGGCATGTAAAATAAAAGCAATTCCAAGCAGCGCAGGAGCAGTTGGAGCAATTTGCATTGCTTTGGATAAATGGGCTCAGAAATATGAACTGTGCCGAGCAGCATCCAAAAAATTGTGGATAAACTCTCACGATGGATACTGCAGTCCCAGAGCATCTCACACACATTGCAGCATCTTCCTCTGTTCTTTGCTGCTGTCAGCACCGCGCTTCAGCACAGGGCAGGAGAAAGACCCAAGCTGACCCCATTCAGCTTTCCTAACTCCAGTGTCCACAAACAATTGTGCCTACGACAATTTTGAGATTACAAATCCATTTTGAATATGGATCTGTAAGCAAAAGGAGAAGAAAATGCCTGCAAAAAAACTCCTTGCTGTGAATTCACCCAAGTAAAGGCTGCAGGACCTGAGAACTGTCCTCAGGGTGTATCTGCAGTGGCTGAGATGGTCCTACAACACGTCGCTCCACAAAGCTCCCATAACTTGTGGAATTTGGAGGAGTTTCTTAATTGAATTTCCACTGTAATAAAAGCATCTGAAAGCTATTAAAAAAAAAAAAAAAAGAAAAGACATAGGAGTAGAGTATTATGAAAACCCAAACAAACCTCAAAACACACCCACCCTGGAAATGTCTCCCATTCACAGCTTCACTGAGTATTTTCTTTTAACTCACCACAAGTCTTCCCAGAAGAACAACTGAAAAGACATTAGAGATTATTTATTTTTCTTTCTAAAAGAGTGTTTTAGAAACCTCCCAGAAGGGGGAAAAATAAAATAAAGTGATTAAATTATAGTGCCACATCAGCGCAACCAGCAAGCTCCAAATCGAGAGAACTGCAGTGACGTAAGTAGTGCTTTGACATAGGCTGCCTTTTAATTTCACTGTCAGCTCTTCTGCTTCCCTTTACAAAGAGACTTCCCCTAAATCTCTCCTAGGCCACCTTGAACTCCTGCTGGACAAATACTTATTCTTGAAGCTCTTATGATTATTCTGAATTTTGATTTATTTTTTTTTAGGTCATCTGGTTTCACGCATGTGAAATTTCTTTCTTTGCAATAAATGACGGACTTCACAAGGAGTCCTCTTTCCATTGGAGACATGATTAGAAGCTCAATTGCTATTTAAACCAAGTGCAATAGAAAGGGTTTGTTGTGGCGAACACAGCCCCGTTTCTCTCTAATAAATCACAGAACCGCTCACAGTAACCTCTCGCATAGATGGCTGAGAACAAAATACAGCCCCACAACGCCGCTTTTCCCAAAGCCATCTGCCACGAATACGAGCTGCTCAGGAGCTGGGATGCAAAGCTGCAGCAGAGCCACAGATGTGGCCACTGCTGCAAAGGCAAAACACCGGCTAACTGCCCCCATCCCACGTGGCAGTCAGTGGAGCAGAAACGTGCTGGGCAGAGGGGTTAAAACTTGAGCTTCCTTCTCTGATCCCAGCCCAGAATCAGGGTCTGCTCGAGCAAGAGGCCAGCTGTGAAGTTTATGGGTTTTTCAGGGCACTCTGACACTGGCAGGCATTTCTTCCTGCTACCAAATTTCCCTGCTGCATCGTCTTGGTGGGCTCAGCACTGAGCCTAGGGCTGAGATCTGCTTTCTACCTTCTGCTGGCCTACTCCAGGCCATGGGCAGAGCAGAAGGACAGGAGTCACCTCTGCTCTGCTCCTGCTGTCGCTAGAAAAGAAACAGTAGAATGTGGGGTTCCCTTTTGGCACCCCAGAGCAGCATCTCCGCAAAGCACCACACCTTGAGCTGTGAATGCCACAGAAATGAAGGGATCTCCCCCAGAGTTGGTTTCACGTGCAGATTTGGAACCTGCATGGAGGGTGATCCGTGACAGAGGAAAGACCAGCAGGGATGGAACAAAGAGGGGCTGAATTCAGACCCCTGAAAAATGGTCTGTATTTGGTTCTGTTTGATGACCCAGGCAGACGTGTCTGTTCCTCCTCCGTTTCCTCTGCTATTTTGGTTGGTTCAAGTCCTCACACACGTTCAAGTCATTATTTTGACACCTTAAAGTGTTCTCCTAATTTTAGCTAATGGTGACCAACTATTTAAAAAATGCACCAGTTTTAGATATTTTAATAGTCAGGAAAGATTTTTCAAATCCTCTGCAATAAGCAGAAGAACCAGATGTTGGTTTGTTTGCTTCTCCTTTCCTTAGAAGTGAGCCATGCTGTATATCCTTTAGTCCTCTTAATAAAGAAACTTCCCCTAGCACCGAAATACACATATGGTCATTTTTACACATCTGTAAAAGAGGTTAAACACATAGTACCATTAATCAAGCAGAAACCTGTTTTCCGAAGGAGACAAATAAGTTATGGAGCAATGCTTAGCTGGCCCATTTTAGGAATGCATACATGCAGCATCATTCTTTGGCATGGCAAGATGATTTCTAAACTCTCGACTGGGGTCTTGGAACAGGGTGAGAAGGAGAACCAACCTCTCAGGTTTTTGGCTTTCCTGACCATGGGAACAGCACGCCCAGAAACACACTCGGAACACGTTTCCAGATGGAACCTACATGACAGCTAAACGTCCGCGGGTCTGGGTTTTGTATATTTGAAGTTGTGCTGCTAGGTAGTCCAACACAATGACCCAAATCCAATCTGGATGTATTCATACGAAACTGAGCACATACATTTAAATATAAACATCCGCGCACACAAACGGTGATATGCAATAACTTCTGGGGAGAAGTGACTTTAGCTGTGCACAGATGCTACATTGAAACTTGACAGTGGGTGTTCAGACTACTCTGGCTTCAGCCTGTGCAAAATGTTAATTAAGGACAAGAGCTCTTCCCCTCCAAACTTGAGTCTTCCAGGCCAGATTTAAAATGAAATCATTAGTTACATGGGGCATTATATGTTGTATTTCTACCCAAAGCAATTAACTTCCAGGGAGAAGGGAGGAAGGAAGAAAAATATCCCTTGGCTCTGTGTATTACTTAATTTTTTGTAACCAGATTGCTCTTCGTTAAACAATAAAGCAGAAATGTATATAAGAAATCTTCCAGTTACCAGTTGTCCCTATACACACAGATGGTCTGAAATCATGCCTTAGCCTCTTAACAAAATATACAAGGCTAGTGTTTTTTCTGCCTTTGAACACGACCGAGTAGACTCCATTGACCTTAACAAGCCTGGCAAGTGAAAGCTTGCATGCCCATTCCCAGGCTAACTCAGAATATAAAACTTGGTGGAATTTTCCGTGCTCCTGGCCAAGACCCTGGTAACAAGCACGCAGAAATACGTTATGTGAAGAAAATCAATAGGCATTTTCCAAACTTTTAAAACGTCGTGTTTTGAAACATATGTGGTGAAGCCCTGCTGAGCAGATCCTAGTGCCCTCACGTCCTTAAAAGAAAACCTGCCTGCCTTGCCTGTTTGTGGCATCACAGGATGGCTTGCAGAAAAAATCAGTTGCTCCTAGGTTGAGTTAGGCTGGACCTAAACGTCTGGATAAGACTGTTAAAACAATATCTCCTAATGAGCCCTAGCCAGGCTGAAGAGAAGTGGACCCCTTGCGTCTTGCACTCGAGCTCCCACAAAGCCTCCAGCTGCCTCCAGTAAGAGCCACTAGCTGTGCCATGGAAAACCCAGGCACGTTTTATTTACATAAGGCATCCATCTCTCGCTCTGGCCGGGTGGATTTTCCAGATGCATTCCTGACCGAGCTGAAGAGCATCAGCAGGACACGAAGCTCTCTGCTCCCCGTTGCGCAAGGCCTCCCCGTTGGCTCCAGGCACCCAACAAGGCCTCTTCCCGCTCGCGCCTCCCTCCCATCACCCTCTTCCCGGGCCGAAGCGGGACCAGCGGAAATTTGTCGGCTCTCTGCCTGCTCTGCTTAGGTTTACCCATATGCAGAAGATTAATTGAGACTGGGGGAAATTGTATTCCAGCTTTCCTTTGGCTGAGCTGTTGCGCTGCAGCAGAGTGGAGTTTGATTTAGTTTTTAACCTCGCAAAGCAGCGTGCTGTTCCTTGTTAATGTCTGCAACAGGCAAAAACAGCCCGAAAAGCTTTTTGAGTCTATTCGCACTATCCATTTTATCTCTCACGGGCTTTGTTCCCATAGCATTTGTATGCTTTCCCCAGCATTTCTGCATGTAAAACAGAGACATGGAGTTGAGGATCTGTACAGTCACTCGAAATGGCAAGGAATGAGAAGCTTCAGCACAGATCTCCCTTCACACAGCCTCTGTCTCTCCTTCCCACTGCCATTTGAAGGCTGGGTGTCTTTAAAAGCTCCCAAGCAGGTGGAATTAATCCCAGCTTATCTCCTAAATTAAGTTTTTGTATGGAAGTCAATCCTCGCACATAAGATTTTCTCCCTGAAATCATCACGGAATTTGCCAAGTACAACAACATGACATATTGCATCGGTGGTGTCACCGATCCCAGGATGCTGGCCAGGCTCGGGGCTGCTGAGTGTGAAGGTGGGAGAGGGCAGAGACCACCAGGTCTTTGGTCTCGGGTCCAAGAGAAGCTTGACATAATATTAGATGGCATCTTATGTCAAAACTCTGTGGCACCTTTGTTCCTAATCTGACAGCTAGGAGTTGTTGCATCAGGCAGTGCGCGTGTCTAGCGACATGTCTGTCAAGCTGAGTTGTGCCGACTATTCATCTCAGTAGCTGCTAAGTAAAACATCCAGCTCTTTGCTGTTAGCATGCTTGCTGTTCACAAGTTGCTGACAAAGTCATGGCAGCAGCACTGCTTCACACTGACTGCAGCTCTGAGGACGCACTGGGATGCTGAAGAGCGTCTGCCAAGAGCTCAGTGCCCTGCTGGATCAGGTTTGGCATGTCAGTGTTAGACCTCCTGGACATTTTGATGAAAATCCCAAGAAATAAAAGGCATCTGGGACACAAATGCAGGCAGCACCTGACAGGTAGGGGTTTTATGTTTGAGTGCTGCTAGGTGTATCTAACAACATATCCTCCAGGCAAAACAGCATCCCCTGCCACAGTGTGCACCAGCGTGCCTCTTCCAAACCTGTGACACCAGCAGTAAGCACAGCACTGCAGCTTTCTGGTGTGGGATAGCTCTGAAGCAGGTACAGAAAAGCCTTGGATCAGTTAGGCACATCTGAGCACTTGCAGCCTTATAGTTAGCAGCGGGCTGTAAAGAGCAGAGTATGGCGGCTGCTGGCTACAGAGGCAGACTTGTATTCTAAATAAAGCTCAAGGGAAGTTCACCAGGGACATTAGTAATGCTGATGTGTGCTACAACTACAGGGCAACACTGGGAGAACCCACCAGCAGGCATCTCCAACTATTTTATCTTCCCCTTCCTCCTTATCATGGCTTCTTATCTTAAATTTTCATTTCTTCCATGGTTTTTCTGTGTTGCTTTTTTCCATGGAAACAGTACTGAGTGCCAAAAATACAATTTTTAGTTTCCTTCCACGGCATTAATCTCACAGGTAATTACTTATGAAGCTGAACAGCCCAAAACGCAGCCTAGGTGTTTTGGCAGCAAACAGATGCTGAATGCTTCATTATTTGTCCAGCTAGTTTACAGGAAAATAAATACAAAATCCCCAGGTGTTGCTTACAGTGTAGCCAGCATCTTTCATTCTGTTTGTAAATACAACACTCTGCTCAGCCCACACACCTATTTTATAGCCCTAATGAAAAATAGAGAGCAAAATTCACACGTAATGGTGACCATGCCACCTTCCAATGCGGCTCAGGGAAAGGCAGAGATTGACTTAGCAGGTATGATTCCAGGCATGCAAAGGCAATATAGGAAGAAACACGTCAAGAATTTTAATTGCACTCGATTGGGAAAAACCCATAACAAAGAAAAACTAGATTGCCTACAGACCAGCACACAGCTGGAATGACTTTGGTCACCCACTCCTCTGCTAAGAGGCCTCTTTAGGGGCTTGGATTAGGAGAAGTGCCTTCAGCCAGGCACGGCAGGACAGGTGGGAGAAGGGCAGCTCCATGCCCATCGACCCCAACAGCTCTTACGTCAGCCTGGGACACACAGCTCTGTCAACATTTTGGATCTCACTATTACTGCCTGACGCTGATGGATTTGTCAGGATGCGCCAACTGCTTTCCGTCTTTACCAGCACAGAAAGATTTGGCAGTTTTGTATTTGCAGTTGGGATATCTCAATGACAATCTATTTATCAGCTGTGCCTTCTACATGGTAAGAGACAGAAGCTGCTGACAGAGGAGGAACACAGCCAGAGGTATGCAGGCACCTTGACAACAGCTCCCTGCATATATTCCTCTTTATTTTTTATTTTTTTTTATCTAGAGCTCAAATCCCTGCTAACTGCCCCAGTACTCTGGATACATCCTGAAAATGAAAAGAAAAACAAAGAAACTCCTGCACACACAGTGCCTGTGTACTCCTCAGCCCCCAGCATCAGCCCCAGGGCAGCTGGCGATGCTGGACTCACCTGAGGAGACATTGCAATGGGAACAGAGGCTCCAAATGAAATGTCTTTGCCTAAAATGAACAGCCACACCGACACCACCACACAGTGTGGGTTTAATTACCCCAGGACACATGCAGACAAAATCCTCTCATCTGATACACACGGCCAGATTGCTGACCTGGAAGCGACACGCCAGGCTTTCCTCTGGCTTTCTGAGTAACGGTGACCCCTGACTTTTTATTAAGCCACACAATTGCACGCTGCAGGCAGACACGTGGAAGAATGCCCAGAGAGGTATGTGGCTTGTGGCACCTGAAATCCCTTGCTGGTCGTTTACAAACCATAAAGAGAAGTTGACAAATTCCTAAAGCTTAGATTTTTATTTATTTATTTATTCTTCACGTCAGGGGCTTAAGGTTTGTGTGGATATAGCTCACCACCAGACTGATGCCAGACATTTTTCTGTGCATGTTATTATAGATGCGAACAATGGCCTGGATTTATCCAGGGATAAAGACTAAAATTATTCTGTCTGTGCAGTGTTAATGAATAAATGTTATTTCTGAACTATCACAGAAATCCAAGTCACGAGTTTTAAAAAAAGCTTACCATGATCATGTTTGAATTGTTATTTATAGACAGGGAAAAAATGTATTAGTTTAAATCATTTTCTGAAAAAGTCTTCTATCTCAAAGTTTTCTTTTTTTTTTTCACTGTAAACTGTTCATAAGGCTTTCATCAGCAGTTAAACTCCTTAAACTCTTTAAACTCCCCAGTTGTATCCTATCAAAGGAATACACACCAAATGATATACAGCTTCTCTCTGTGTAAAATATTATAAATAATATAAAGTGAGAAAATGGTTATTACATGGATCAAGTTCAGCTGTCCCTAAGACAATTATAGGGGAAAAAAATATATTTTCTAACTATGTTTTAGAACCTGTGGTGTTTGTTTTTTTTTCCAGCCTTGTTTTAGTATAGCAGATTTCATTAATGTGTGGCAAGATGATTTGTCCTTTTTTGGCCCGGGAATCCCTAAGATATAATTCTCAGAGCTGGAATGACAGTCAGAAGCTTTGTTGTAACTGCATGGAATGGACATCACAACTCAGTCATCCCTTGCATCCCCCATGGAAGGTGAAGGGTCCTGACACATTGTCCTGAGCACGGGTGATGAGATGGGCCCTAATATTTAGGACAGGCTTATGGTCTCCAATTCAGGCTTTGTTTTTTGAGGGCAAAGGCTAATTATCTCACACGAACTATTTAGTCTTCTGCTTATCTGCAGTGTACTGGCCCTATCTTTTGTTTCCTTGGGAGGTTTCTCATCATCATCAGGACTTTCAGTTCATTTCTTGAACGTCTGTTTTCTGGAACATGAAAACTGGGCTTGCACCAGTTCAAAGGCCATTCCCTTTGGTTTTGGTTATTTCATATTGTGGTACAGCTCCAAACTACTCAATGTACATTTGATGAATAACTTCACATTGAAATTCATGCAGTAATTACTCTAAGTGTAGGATTTAAGTTCTAAAACATTAACATAAAGGAACAAAATTTACGGTTGTCTATATGTCTTTTATCTGGGAATGCTGCAAGTTGGGAACATCAGACCCACCACCTCAAAGTCCATTAGTTCCCTTTAATTCCCTTGCCTGCAACTAAGATCAGAGCTAGAATCTCGGAGGAGAGGGTCAAAACCTGAACATAAAGAGATTTCATCCTGATACCTACCATCTAGAAAACGAGCTCTCAAGCCTGAGCATCCCAAAAATGTGTAATTCTGAAGAGCAAGTTTTGACCTCTCTTCATTCATTCCTTCCCAAAGAAGGGGTGGGGACTGTAAAACTCTGATTGAAGGAAGGGTTAACATTGGTGGCAATCTGGCAGTCCAGTAGAGGTTTGCCAGTGGAGAGGCACAGCTGGTTATCTGGAGCAGATAACTTCAAAGCAGCCTCAGCAGTGACTGATGATGAAGTAACAGTGATAAGAAACATGCTTCATCGTTTTCTCAGTGCAGCAACCCGAAGCCATGGGCAGCCGAGCCACCAGCCAGCACTCTTCTGGCAGCATCCCTGCACATCTGGAGCATCCATTGAGAAGAAGCAAACAGCCTCAGTCAGCTGGAAAGAGCGTTTTCCTCCACCTCTCTGACCCCCTGCAGTGAATTTGTCCTGTACTCAAAAGCGAAAAAATGCTGGTGTATATTTTCCTAGGATCTTGAGGCTGTCTGCACGTGTGCTGATTGTTATTTAATATGTTACTGTGTTGTGCTTAGTGTGTTTGGATTAATATAACCAGTTAAGAGTTCAGTGGACTAAAGAGTTGCATGATAAATTCTCTCAAATCAGCTTATCTGAGGAGGAGGGACAGAAAGGTTCAGAAAAAGGGGAAGCGGTGCGTGCTGGCAGGATGGTAAGTATTCACTCTGCTTTTCAAAAGCTTCTTCCCTAAAATGAGTATTGCTTGAGAGTGCTTCCTGCCCTTCACAGATCTCTTCCTTCCTTGAACCAAACTACAGGCTCCAGCAACAAGGCAGCTAATAATAACTCCTCAGCTGAACTCGAGGAAAGCATTTTGGTCAAGGCTTTGCGTGCCAGATGCTGACCAACACATGTTCCCAGCTGCCAGAAGTGACTCACCACAAGCCATGTTCTTTATGAACAAGTTGTGCTTTAGCCATCTCCCTCTCGGAACACATTTTGCTTCAGACAAAGCCTCCCTCTTACAAAAGATGGAGTCAAAGGCACCTGAGTCACGGTCTTCCTACCCTGTCTTGTGCTAACAGGGTGCACAGGGACTCCTCTGGTCACAATATATTTGTATAACTGCTGTGTGATGGCTCCTGAAACAAACAAAATAGCTACGTCTGTTAGCGTTGCCTGCTCCAGTGGCAGTATACAACAAGTGCTGAGATTTCTACAGCACCACCCAGCAAACAGGACAGACCTCCTTTCAAAATGACCTTCTGTCAAGGGCTTGCATAACAAAGCTTGGTTCTTGCCTTGGGCTTCTCCAAACATAGAATCATAGCATCATGTAGGTGGGAAAAGATCTTCAAGATCATCAAATCCAACCATCAACCTGACCCACCAAGTGCCATAACCAAGCCACATCCCTTAGTGCCACATGTAAAACCTCTCAATGGCATGAAAGGAATATTTCATTCTTCCTCTTCCCCAACATTAGTAATAGTGTTTCTCCTTTATTCTTGTTCTTTTATCCTTAATAATATCTTTAATTACCTGAATGCTCCCAATATTACCTGCTACTACAAGTGAGGACACAGGGCCAAGAAGGAACACAAGCTGGGACAGCAGGCATAACACTTCCTACTGGTCTCAAACTACTTGGCTGTATTTTGGGCCTAATAGTACTTGTTGCACTCCACTGGAAATGCCTTTCTGGCTGGTCAGCAAATTTCAGGTTTCCAAAAGATGTGCACGTCACCTTCCTGAATGGAGGAGCCAATGCTGCTGAAGGCATGTGGCTCCTGCTCCCCCTGGATGTTGCTCAGAGGGTGGCTGGAGATGCAGTGGTCCCTGTAGAAATGGGAATGCATCAAAGCAGGCTTTCTAAAGGAGGGGAAATAACCCTGTAGGTGGGCTGTGCCCCGTGGGTACCTCCACAAATGTTGGCATTTTCCTCCTGCCTTCTGCCCTACGAAGAGCAACAGCACAAGCACTCTTGGACAAGAGGAGATAAATCTGACTTACCTCTTGTGGGCAGCACCATGTTACCCAGCGCAAAAGAAAAAGAAAGGGAGGAAAGCAAGTCAAGACCCAGAAACCCCATCAGGTCACAACAACTATTACTCTTACTGTGAGGATAGTGGGACACACACTCCTTGCTGAAACCTCTCGCAGTTCACTGCAAGAGCATGCTGACATGGGGTGGTTAGTTAGTGGGCAACACAGAGGGAATCTGTTTTTATAGGTGCTAATGAACCCTAATATTTCTTATTCTCCTCAGCTGGAGGTGACAGAAATGAACAGATAAATTCTTTTTCCCATTTCTCAAGATTTTTTTTTGCTGTTCCGGGGCCTAATCCAGAAAAAAAAAAAAAAGGCAAGAAACAAACTATGTGCAGCCGTATGGCAGGACTTTCCAAGCCACAGATGCTGGCTCTGTGGTTGGCTGACCTATCCAAAATAAAGCTCAACAGCAGGGAGTGGTGGAGTAGTTCAGGGGGTAGAAGAGGTCATGCGAATGTGATCCCCACCTCCCAGCCACTACAACTCCTTATGCCACAAGTGTGTCTCCCCCTGCTCCTCTTGGGCTGGAGGGAATTGTTGACATTTTTTCTTTTTTCTTTTTAAATTCAGCCTGCTTTTCCTATCTGTTTGCCAAATGGGGTTGCTGAAAGTGACTCCTGCTCCAGTCTTGAAGGATGCTGATCCCTGTTCAGAGACACATGGCCCTGCTTTCTTCCCACAACAAGGCCATTTTCAATGAACAAGCATTGGGTAAAAAAAAAATTGATCGACATTGCTTTAAGATTTTATCTGTATGGAATTTTTAGCTTAAAGTGTAGTGTATAAAACATTATTCTGCAGCATATTAAGTCCAACCTTTGGGTTCATTTAAGGGTAAATACAGGCAAAAAAGTTCCCTTACATCAACAGAGGCACAACAAAGAACATGCTCAACCCCTGAACACCACATGGGAGAGTTTAACCAGGTTTTGGTTAAATCAAACACACCCAGATCATCATATCCCCCAGATGAGGAGCAGATAGTGCTGTGGTAAGGGATTCTTGTTACCAGGACTGTGTTTTGATATCAGAATGCATTCATACTGTGTGCTTTTGCTTCCTTTTTTTTTTGAGATCAGCTGTCATGAATAATACTGGAATAGTTCCTGGCTCAGCTGTCACGATGACTTTGGAGAGCATGCAGAAGGTCCCATACAACTGCTCTGGAGATACCTACAGAACATGCTGTGCATTGGTCTGGGGCCTAAGGAAGGCACAGATGATGTTTCAGAGGCTCGGACTCTTTTTTTTTACAGCCAACACACTTCTCCGTTGAAGTGTGAACATGCTTTTCATAACACTGCTTCATGCAATGATCCAGTAATTAATTGGTTTGTTCCTCATCACACCTGCTGCTAGACAGACATCAGACTGAATGGGCATTGATGATGGGCCTGTACCTCTATGTTTTCATGCTGCCACTAAGGGAGATTTTAATAGCAGTTGCTTCACTTAACATAAGCACTCAGCAATGGTGAGCTGAAAGATCTGCTGTCACTTACCAAACCTCTTGTAGCCAAAGGACTGCACCTCCTCCTCTTCTGCAAAATCGTCTGGAGAAAGAAAGAAAGATACAGCACCAGGTCACTACTACGACTGGAAAAAGATGGGAAGGTTTTGTTACAGGTGCACTAGCTTTGCCCAAAGAGGCGAGATCCCCTAAACGGCGGGACACAGAGCTGACAAACTCAAACAGATGACAAATATAAAAACTGTTTCAACCTTTTTGTTCTCATCTTCACCAGCTACCAAGCTGTAAAATGCTAATAATCACAAATGTATTTTGTCGGAAGCTCGATCTCTCTTCGCTTCCTTCCAGCAGCAATTACACAAAGGAAAAAGCTGGCATCAGCAGAAGAAATACACTCACAACTTTTTTTTTCCTTTCTTTTTTCTTTTTTTTTTTAATAATAAAAAGGATGTTTGTGTTTGTGCATTCAACCTCCTTCTACTAACCTGACCCTTCCTTCTGCTGAGGCAGAGGGAAGTGAGAGCCCTGCCTGCTCCCTGAACCAGGTTCTACCCAAGCCCAGGTTGCCCTCAGATTCCTGATTTCTAGGGGGAAGAAGAAGAGAACATTCCCCTTCCTGCACACACCAATCCATGTAGTGGGGAAGCCTCCAGGACCCTCTTAAATCAACACCTAGGGCATTGCTTCTCAAGGGGTGCCAGCCTGCCTCCACACTGCGGAAAATGCCAGGGGCTGACAGCAAGCCCTGCCCTCCAAAATCCATCTGCACCCATGCTTTCACTTGCATTGCAGCCTTGGAAGGATAGGTGAAGAAAATACATGGTCCTCATCCAGGCTCAGCAAAGTCTAAATTTTTTGGGTGTATGACCAGGAACAAATCTGACCCACACCTCCCTCTGACATGTTGCAGTCCAAGAAAGATGTTGCCTGATGCAGCTAAGTCCCTGAAATGCATCATTTCACACAACGTCACCCTTTGCTCAGACAGCACTTTTGACAAAACAGCTCAAAACTTGTGTTCTTCACCAGAAATTACACATTTCACTCACTGTCAGAGGTGCTCTTGTCTATCTTCAGCTGGACCCTCATTTCAGATGTACATTTAAGAGATGCAAGAACCAGTGGAAGCTCCTTAGGATCAAAATGAGGGTCAAAATCCTCATTTTGATCAGGATTGGTTTTGAAAAAAACCCAACACCTCACAATCATACCAAACCTTATCTGAAGACACAGTCACCTGAAAAAACATGACAAATCCTGACAAACCAAGCAACTATTAACAGCCAACAAGCAAGCCTCTCATCCCCACAGTGAATTACTCAGTAAAAATCTTCCCTTCTTGCACAAAAGATAAAAGCTGCACAAAAAAAAGATAACAGCACCAGAGCCCTCAGCTTCCTGCCTTCCCTTGCTAACACAATCACCTCCTGTTTCTCTGGAGGGCAACGCGGTTTATCTAATCCACATCTGACTTATGCAGCCAGGCTGTGCTTAGATCCTGTGGCTTCACCCCACACCACAGCTCCAAGATTTTCCTCCTGGGCTATCATCAAGTGCCTCCACCCCAAGTGCCTGTGACTTCTGATTTTAAAGACAGTATCAGAGATCAGAGTGGAAGAAATACATGAGTTGTGAGCACCTGTGGCTGGTATTAAAAAACAAAAAATTTTGCTTTTTACATCAGTGCTGCCCATACAGTTGCATGGGGCTACAACTGCTGTAAGAGTTTTGTTTGACATAGCAAAAGTGGTTTAGTTTGAAATAATTTACTTGATTTTAAATTAACCCTTCTTGGTTCCAAAGAGGATTGGAATGAATGCAACATTTCTACTACATAGATATAGATTTATATACAGGCAAGGAATATCTCCCTGGGCGAAAAATCTGAAGGGCACACTCCTCTTTGAAGCAGTAATTGAAGCAGTATCTGTTTTCATTCCCAGGTAGAAGAATTTACTCCTTAGTGCTGGAAAGACCAGCCATAGTTTAGGTATAGGCTGCTCTACAGAGCTTCAAGCTGAAAGAGAGAGAATCTAGACCAAGAAAGTACAAGAAAAAAGAAAAGCTGGTTAAAATGCAATTTCTTATTCCACTGACTTCTGCTAAGCTCTGGCAGAAAGAAAGCCCATTAAAAAAAGTGAACTTTGGGCGAAACTGAAATGCATGTAAACAGCCAACTGTATTTAACTGCACAGGAGAAGGACCACTGGAGACCTCCTGTTCCCTCAGGTTTACAAGAGTTTTCTTGGAGGCCTACAACAGATTGTCACATGGAGTTTACAGCACACTGCTGGAAATAAGTGGCTATCTACCTGTAGCTGAGCAGGAGTACCTCAAATATTGTAGGTAGTCAGCACAAAGCAAGAGCTCTGATCCCCTCTAAAAAAGGTTTTGAGATATTTTGGCAATATCCACGCTACACCGAGTACAAATGCCAAATACTGCTTGCCTTCCAGTTATAAATTATTACTGCAACACCTCTAATAAATACAGTTGTAGAGTTAAATAAGTTACAGTACAATGCTTCAAGGGAGTGGAAATTATAAGAAGGCAGTTCAACTGGGGATTAACACAGCGAACAGAGGGAATTCATTTAATCTAAAACAAATTGGACTCTCATTTGATTAATTTGCTAGAGGCGAAGCAAAAATCTGTTGACTAGAACTGTGTAATTTCTGGTTCTTGTTCTTAAATCTTAAATAAATTAATCACGGGCCACTTCTGAGTCAGTGCTGAGGTCAAGTAAGAGAGAGCTGGCCTGGAGCCAAAAAGGATGCTAAATTGGCCCTGGGACTACCCAGGTCCTATAACCACTGCACTGCTCACTCCTTCTGGAGCAGCACAGGATCTGAGGAGTCTTTGGTGCAGTGTGATTATAGGGAAATTGTTTCCATTTTATCCCTTTCCTTTAATGGGTGCCTTTTTGGCATATGGGAGGTGTTTTGCAAAGCTGCTAATGTACATGTCCAGCTGTCACCTTCTAACAGCACACCCTGCTCAGCCATTTCAAGATAATGAACTTATAGAATCATAGAATCATAGAATAATTAAGGTTGGAAAGGACCTCCAAGATCATCTGGTCCAACCATCCCCCTACCACCAATATCACCCACTAAACCATGTCCCTAAGTATCACACCCAGCCTTTCCTTAAACACCCACCCCCATGGATGGAAACTCCACCACCTCCCTGGGCTACCCTTTCCAATGCCTGACTACTCTTTCTGAGAAGAAATGTCTCCTAATTTCCATCCTGAACCTCCCCTGGTGCAACTTGAGGCCATTCCTTCTTGTCCTATCGCTAGTTATCTGCAAGAAGAGGCTGACCCCCAGCTCCCCACACCTTCTTCTCAGGTACTTTTAGAGAGCAACAAGGTCTCCCTGAGCCTCCTCTTCTTCAGACTAAACAACCCCAGTTCCCTCAAACGCTCCTCGTAGGACTTCCAGGCCCTTCACCAGCTTCATAGCCCTTCTCTGGACACCTTCAAGGTGCCTCGAAGGGCCTCAACATCCTTCTTGTAGTGAGGGGCTCAACGCTAAACACAGTATTTGAGGTGTGGCCTCACCAGAGCAGAGTACAGGGGGATGATCACCTCCCTGGTCCTACTGGCTGCACTATTCCTGACAGAAGCCAGGGTGCCGTTGGCCTTCTTGGCCACCTGGGCACACTGCTGGCTCATTTTCAGGCGAGCATCGACCAGCACCCCCAGATCCTTTTCCTCTACACAACTTTCCAGCCACTCTGCCCCAAATCCTGTAGTGCTTCTCTGCCCCAAAACCTGTAGTGCTACATGGGGTTGTTGTGGTCAAAGTGCAGGAACCAGCACTTAGCGATGTTGAACCTCAGTAGACCTCAGAACTATAGAGATGCTGGGTCGTGTGCTGGCTACAGACATATAGTATTCATCTATTCCTACAACTTCTCTGTGTGGTAAACATGGGTTTAAAAAGGAACCTTTGTTTCAAGTCTTTAATTAAGGAAAGGCACAAATGTTCCACGCTAAATTTCAAAATCCATGGAAATATATTTCAGGAGAGAAGGAGGCATCCAGGCTGAAAATCGTTGAGCCAAGTTTCACCTCAGATTTTAGAAGCTAATTTATAACCCCCTGAAAACTGGATTTACAGCGCATTACAACTTACCCCTAAGTACCATGCTGGGAACTCGGGACTGTGAGACTAATTTGCAGCAACAATGACATCCAGTATAAGAGTTTCCTTTAAAATAAATCTCTCTATAATGTGTGTTCTCAAAGAGCTTTAATCGTTAAGGGTGCTGCATTTCCCACCAGCTTAATGGGAGCTGTATAGCTATATACCAGTGCAACTCTGTAAAATTCATAATATTATCAAGAAGACTTTTTTCCTTTCCTTTCCTTTCCTTTCCTTTCCTTTCCTTTCCTTTCCTTTCCTTTCCTTTCCTTTCCTTTCCTTTCCTTTCCTTTCCTTTCCTTTCCTTTCCTTTCCTTTCCTTTCCTTTCCTTTCCTTTCCTTTCCTTTCCTTTCCTTTCCTTTCCTTTCCTTTCCTTTCCTTTCCTTTCCTTTCCTTTCCTTCCATTTGGAAAGACATCATGCCCAGTAGTTGAAAATTATAATATTCCTCTCTTTATCCCATAAACCAGCATCAATGCAGAACGCTGCTCAGATGCGTGCAAAAAGGGTGGCCGGAGAGACTTTCTGGAGCATCCTAAAGCTGTTTCTGCTCACCTTCTCCATCTCAGCCCTCTCACTGGGCTTGTCCACTTGTGAGGTTTCTGTAATATTAACATGTGTTTAGACAGAAGAGCACAGTGAGCACCAATATCTTTCTCATATCACATTTCAAAAGCTTTTTGAGCAGTGACCAGATTTATATGCATTTCTGGTCACTATTAATGGAGCCTACATTCAAAGTGCTGACCTAGAGGTGAAACTGAGCCAGCAGAAGCACGGCAAACAGCTGCAGCCTTCAGATGTTGATGACTTCATCAGCCTAATTGGTTTGCACTGGTTTTCATAGCTTTTACTCTGGACAGTCTCCTACTTTTGCTAACGGGATATAACCTCTCTGTCTTCACAGATGCTTCACTTCACTTGTCTACTTCTTATGATTTTCTCCATTCCCTTTTCCTTACGGATGCTTTTCATATTCAAATCTTTCCCTCTTTGCTTCCATTTTGACAAGCTTTCCCTCATAAAAACCCAACCCATGTTGAAAACCCTTCTCTACTGATGCAGTCCCAAGCCAACACGTTGCCATGGCTGGCTCTGAGCTCAGCACAATGTTTTCGATCCAGTCCTTTGCCTCCTCTCTGGGAGAGCTCCTTCGGACGGGGGTTATATATATTCGGCATCTGCAGAGCAGCCGGCTCCAGTAGGTCTTGGGAGAAGCTGAGGCAGAGGTTCAGCTGAGGCAGCCCTGGAAGAAAGCCCACCTCCACGCATCCCCAAGCATCCTTTGGGATGTCGCTTCAGCCTGGATCCTGGCAAGGAGACTGAGGCTTTTCCCAACCCCTGTCCTTCAGATCTGGGAACTGGTCCGCTGTTCATACCACAATAAAGCAAGAGGCGAGGTTGCAGATCATAGACCTTCCCTTGAGATTTACAGTCCAAGACTAGGATTGTATCTCCCATCACCAAACACATGCATAAACAAAACAAACAAACAAAAAAAAACAGTCATGGCAAATGGGAGCATTTCAGTGTTATGGTCTTGGTATACACCCCAAATCCTAAGGTCAAAAAATGTGAGAGCTCACAATAAGAATGAAAAAAAAAAATGAAAAAAGAGAAGATTAAGAGATTCAGGTATAGGAATGATGGCTCTAGTTTTGCTTTTTAGGCACAAAATGAAGAGAATAATTAGTGTTTTTTTTTTCCTGAACAAAACTTGTTAGCCTATGAATGCTGCAGAGCAATGCTGCACTGCTGGGGCCAGGACCAGCTGCACGGTGCAGAGGGCTGACCTTAGAAGTTAAAGGTTTAAATCATATCATATTTCAGTGTAATGATTTAAGGGCAAACAGATCTGTTCTCATTAGTGCGCTGAAAACTCTTGCCTCCCTGTCTGCATGTTGGAGGAGGCAATTAACAAGAGCATTAAAACAGCACACGCATTCCTGAACAACATACTTCTATATTGCCTCCCATAAGTCATCCACTTTGTTTCCTAGCGACGTCCCAGTCTTCACCTCAAATTTATGCACCAAAAGGGATTGCAATTTTAGGTGGAAGCAGTCAAACTCCAAAGACAATTCATCTTACGCTGATCCCTCGCTCGCACAGACCACACTCAGATTATTAGGAGGATCATGTTCACTTTCAGTGCCTGCTAAAAAGCGCCTTTATTTTGCTTTCCGTCGGGGAAATCTCTGTTTTGACATGAGAGAACCTCAGGATAAGGAGTGTTTTGTGAATCTGAAGATAACTGGGCACACATCCTTCGCAGCGCTGAATCGCCTTCATCCTTGACATTTCTTCCAGCTCCCTTTCTTTCTTTGACTTTGTTTTTGCTCTGCAAGCCCTGTATCTCTGTGCAAGACTGTTTCCCTCCCTACCTGCTAGCCAAGCCAGCAAAGGTGTTTGAACCTATGAGCACAATGGCCTTTGGCTATGGATGTAAACCAAGCGTAAAGCTGCCGTGACAAAAAGGGCTCTATTCAGCTCTCAGCTGTAGCGAAACCAGCCTAGAATAAATTCCTCTTCTCCAAAGCAGCAGAAGAAAGAGCCACAAGAGATTTAAACAACTGCCTTCCTCACTCAGATCGACTCCCCAGTGCTATTCCTGGTCCTACGTGTCTGGGAAAAGTAGAGTATTGAAAGCTAAGATGCACAGTTACAACTTCTTACCAAAAATAACCCCATACTAAATAGCTTATATGCTAATTCTGCTTAAGAGCCATTACTGTTGTACAGTCATATTTCTACTTGTGCAGTAACAGATTTCCCTTGCATTTTCACAGCTTCTAAAACTCTGCTTTCTTTCATCTGTGTGGCTAAGGAGAATATCCTTTGACACGTGCGTGCCTGATCATCTTTCTCACACACACATTTAAAATCCTCTATTGCTACCAGCCAATTCAGGATATACTGGCTGTATAGTAGCATTGCTCGGGATTTGTTCTGCGTTGTATCACACATTTATTATAACTGCTCATGCCTTTGAACTTCTGTAGTAGGGTCCTGTGACATGTCCAACACACACCACTCAGAGCTTTTGCATATGTTTCATGTTTATGTCACTATATTCATATAAACTCCGTTATAACTGGAGTAAGTAGAGGTTACTGGATCACTCCACTTCTAATCCTTGTTTTTCAGATGCCTTCTGGCTTCTGCAAAATGTTCTGGACTGGATTTTTTTGAAATTTGCAGTTTGCTGTTTCTATCCAGGGAAGACCTATTTGCAGACAACCACTCATTTGATTTCATACACAAGAAGATTAGAGAGGGAGAGAGACACATTTCTCCAGCATTTGAAAATTTAGCTTTATTCTTTAAAATAGCAGTGGCATCAAACCGGTTCAGAAGACAAAATCTGTCAAGAAGGCAGACATCATCTAAAGGGATTATTTACTTTAAGAGTTTTCAAGGCAGTCGAGAGAACAGGAAAATTTTGAGTGCATGTTCAAGTGTTGAAAGCGGAGGTTCCACCTGCAGATCACATCCAGGCTCTGGGTTAAGAGACATAACTGGTGGTTTTAGCACTCTGGGCTGATCTCTTAGGAAGAGGTCGGAGGAGGATCAGTGGAAAGAAGCAGCTGGGCTGCCTTAGCCACGTACCGCGGAGCACTGCTGCCACCCCAGAGCAAGAGTCCCAAAGGACCACCTTAACTGTGTCATCAGTAGTCTGTCATTGCCCAAACAAAACCCACATTTCAAATGGCAAAACCACAGCAGCCACGCCTGCACTGACTGCAGATCTGGTTTACAATACAACTTACAAAATACATAATGGATATATAGAAAGAACAACACGTATCCCTGCCTTAAATTGGGCCCAATGTTTTTGAACGTGCAGTGCTATTTGACTCCAAGGAAGCTGTTTTCATTTGTTTCCTAGGTGACAAATACCGCTTCGCACCCCAATACATAACTAAAACTTGGAAGAGAACTTATAATTTGGTAAAGATACATCTGACCCTAAAGCAGTCGAGTCCCTTTATAAAGTAGATGAATTATTATTAAAATGTATCACAAAGTTTGTGAGCTCAGTGTAGTTTGCTGGAAATAAAACTGCAAGAGCATTAAGCATAAACCTCAATTTATTTTACTGATTTAAAACATAACACTTTACAAATCCCAGCAATGGAAAATATAATTTATTCCTTACTGATACTTAGTGATGTAATTATTTAGATATTCCTCTGTTCTCCAGAGAGGGTAGATACAGAGACAGCTGCAATCAACAGATCATCTTGTTACTGAGAGAAATGTGTAGCTACACTGACTTCTAAGGTCCTACAATTATCACCAGCATTGAGTTTAAAGAGAAAATGTGAAAACCAAATATGCACCCAGAAAAGGAAAACACGGAGTCAAAATTTGTTTTGGCTCTATAGCTTCTGTAACACCAGCAATAGCACTTGACCTGATGACTTGTCTGAAGGCTTACACTTCTCGTGTTATTAGCACAGTCACCTTCTTTTTTGCATGTTTTATTACTGATTTTTGTAATTCTGTGAGGGAGGAAGAATAAGACAGCTGTGGTCACTTTCGGGGAAGCCGACTGGCAATGGCTAGCAGGCAGAATGAAGCATCTCCCTCTCGCTAGGGCGCGGGCATCAGCACGTGCTCGCAGCAGGGGTGACATCGCCCCTCCAAACGCCACTTCACTTTGCAAAGAGCACCGGAGGCATAGCAGAAGGAGACAGAAGTCGTATTTTGCCAGACCACGTCCTACACCCACTTACAACTACAACAAAATGCTCGCTAGTTTCAATGGATTCAAACCCTGGTCCCAGGCGCCATGCATCACAGCACGTGGCTACCCAAAAACATTATTGCTGTCCTCTGCCCTTTGCCTCCCCCTACGCAACCAGCAGGGTCTCAGCCCCAGCAAAAACAGAAAGCTTTCAGTGATAACACCCGTGGTCTTATATCCCTGGATTCCCATTGTTTTGGCTTGTTCCTGCCACTACAGTTATGCTGATAATGACAAGCTGATGACAAAACTTTTGGCACAAGTACCCTTATAAAGAACATTATAAATACATTATTTTTAATGTCTTGCGGAGAGATCACATCACAGGGCAAGAAGTAACTTAAAGGGGGTTGGGGGGGCTTGCAAAACCAAAAACCCCCAAAACAGCTCCCCCCCCAAAAAAAAAAGAAAAAAAAAAAAAAAAAAAAGTTTCTCCTCCCTTCGGGCAGCTACTCTGGCAAGTGCATAAATAATCACATCATTTGGTGTCCCGGGCTCTGGAAACTCAGTGTAACTATCATGATGTTTACTGCCCTCCTGGCATCTGGAAGCAACCCCTGCAATCCAAGCACAGGCTCACTGGTGCCCAAAAGCAATTTTCTTGTGTGTGTGTTTTTTCCCTTCCACCCTTCCAGTTTATTTTTGTCTCTGAAGCAAAACGAGACCCAACCCTCCCAAACTTCCCAGCACTTCCTAAACTTTCCGTAGCGTCTTTTGATGTTCTCATCGTAGCTATCGCCCGGCGTGCAAGGGCTCTCTGCCTTTTGTCGTAGGGTTATCAATTTTCATAAAGAGAAGGCTTCCTTGCAACTCCCCGATATATCCTGACTAGGCTACGATGTAGCAATTTACCACGTTTATTACCAGCTACACCTCAGTCACAACTTTTTAGGATGGGGTCAGCCGGCAGCAGCGGCACGCTTCACCCATTTAAATGGAGAAGGGGAGGGGGGGAGAGGATGAAGTAAATAGGAAAAGAAACGAGGCTTCAGCTTTAGCAGATGCAAAGCGAAGCCCAAATATTTTCCAGTCGGTGGACGTCGAGGAGAAATATGCCAAATGCATTTCACAAGCCAGCTCAAGCCTCCGCTGGCACCTAATCACTGCCAGATGTTCAGCAGCGACACCGCGAACATCGCGCAACGCCGGCAAAAAGAAGTTATAATAAGAATAATAATAAAAGAAATGAATAAGGGTAGAGGGAAATAAAGAAATAAAAGAGGGAGAAACGAAACTCCTCGCGGGTGAGGAAAGGGGGGAATAAAAGCAGGGCGGCGGGGGGGACACCGCGACGCCGCGCTCCGGGGGCTGCCCGATGCCGGTGCCCGGTGCCCGGTGCCGGGTGCTGGGCTCCCGGTGTGGTGTGTGCGGCGGAGCGCTCCCCCCGCTGCTTTCCCTACCTTTACCTTTCATCTTGGCGCCGGGGCGGCTCGCATAGGACGGACGGGGCGCGGCGGGGGGTGGCTGCCTACAGCCGGGCCATGCCGGGGGCCGGGCGGCGCCGTGCCGCTGCTCATACACGCCCGGCCGCTGCCGCTGCCGCTGCCGCTGCCCCTGCCGCCCGCCGTGGCTCCTCGGCCGCCGGCGGCACCGCGATCTCGCCGCCAGCCCCGAGCGGCCCGGCCCGGCCCCGCCGAGCCGCGGCCCGGCCCCGCCTCCCGCCCTCCGCCCCGGGGAGAAGGGGCCGCGGCCGGGGCCGTGCAGAGCCCGAGGCGGGGCTGTGCTGGGCTTTGGGGGGGCTTGCTGCCCTCCCGACGGTCGTTCTGGTGTCACCTGGTGTCACACGTCCCTCCCCGCACGGAGGTGGCCCCCCTCTCCAGGGGGGACCTTTGGGTGAAACCCCAGCGCCCATCGGTTGGGAAGGGGCTGCGGGGCGTGCTGAGCGCCTGCTGGCTCCTGCTGAGCTCCATGGGGTCCTGTGCGGGGTGAGGACTGAAGGTTGGGTGTGGATGCTTGTGGGGTTGGGTATAGACAGGCCAGGCAGCTTTTATTTCTCCAGTTGTGGATGCTGCCAGGAATAGCGGATCATCTGCCGACTCCTGTTTGCATGGGAGGCGCACTGATTTTCGGCAAACTTACTCTTTTTTTGGTCTTTGAAGGCAGTGATAACACTTTATGGTCCAGCTTTAACAATCAACGTCAGTGCTGATGAAGCAGAGCTCGACCAACGCACACCGTTTTGTTCAGGGGATGAGCAAAGTCGTGGAGGTGTCAGAGAGGCTTTCCCGCTGCAGAAAGGAGATGCAGGCAACATTACCTCGGCTTTGCAGTTAGAGGTATCACAGCCTGTTGGATGGGGGGTTGCCCAAAGAAG
This sequence comes from Anas acuta, assembly GCF_963932015.1. NCBI lineage: Eukaryota > Metazoa > Chordata > Aves > Anseriformes > Anatidae > Anas > Anas acuta. Next base: position 104,955,881 of record NC_088980.1, read on the forward strand.
CGTTGGTGCTGTGTGGTCTTTTCAGCCAGCCTACGTTTCCGATGTGTACCGCAACAGTCATGGTGCAGTACCCCAACATTACTTTAACACCAGGTCAAACAGCATTGGAAACCTCTCAGGAAGGATCTCACCGGAGCAAGGAGCAGAGGGTTAAAATCACAAAAAGTAATCATTGTAGAGCAAAAATTAAAGCCTGGATTTAGAAATTCAAGTCCCTTCATTTGTTTTGCTACCTTGTGTTGACAATCACTTGAGAGAGTTTTGCTGTCTCAGAAGTGATACCTGTTCTCTTGCAGTGCGGTGTTGCTGAAAATACTTGTGCACCAGCTGCAGTAACCATTTGCTACTTTAAAGCAGGGCTCAGATATCAAAGAGACTTGACCCAGCTTTTAGTTTGCACACTGGCAGTTGACTGAAATATCTATTTTTGCTACATGTTGTTAGTACAACACTTAAATCTGAGTGTAGTCATGAGGTAGGTAAGGATGTCCTGTAGCAGAGTGTTGGGTTAGGACAGCAGCACTTGGAAAGTTTATAGGACCAAATAATGCTTGGTCACTTCTGTGTTTTATTTTGGATCCTAATTTAACTTACAGTTTTTGTTTTGAAGAATCAATATTGTTCAGTTTCACAAACTACAAAACTATCCTGACTCTGAGCCAAAGTTCATGGATATGTTTCAAAGTAGAAATCTTTCCATTAATTTTCATGGACTGGATGAATCCAATAATGAAGCCCCATTTTCTGAAGGAAAGCTATTTCTAATTGAAAGCCAAGTGCTGAAGGAATGCAGGAGAAGGAAAAGGAAAAGGAAAAGGAAAAGGAAAAGGAAAAGGAAAAGGAAAAGGAAAAGGAAAAGGAAAAGGAAAAGGAAAAGGAAAAGGAAAAGGAAAAGGAAAAGGAAAAGGAAAAGGAGCATTACTTTAAAGCTGTGATACCATGGAACGGACAAGGAGCAGGAATGTGCAGGAATTTAGAAAATTCCTCAAAAGCAGTTACTGATAACACTTTTAACTCTTCAGAGATCAGCTTTAGTGAACGAAGCAATAGCAACCAAATAGTGCGGAGACTTATGGGTCTGTGAGTTGTGAACTGCTGTGTCTGAAGAAAATGTGTTCCTTACTAGCTGAAAGAAAAATTACGAGTATTTTGAATTAATATAGAAATTTATGATTGATTCATTAGGTCCCAAATCTACCTCCATTCTTGTGACTTTAAAAAAATTAATAATTACAGACATAGTGAGAAACTTCATATTTCTAAATTATGCTTCTATATTGTCTTTTATTCATATAAGTTGTATTTCACATCAATTTTCTTATAAATACTTTATATATTAAAATGGTTGATGACCTTCTACTGATAAAATTTTAAACTCTGTGTTAGCAAAGAAATTAAGACGAGCTGTGAACTGGTCTATTGTTTTCACTTTCATTGACACATTTCACTCTTGTTCATGTGTCAAATTTTTCCTCTAACCCCAACCATTTATTTTTCCTTTTCTGAAGTGTTCCTTCTTTCTACTGACTCATCTTCATCTGACAGAAGAAGGTAGAGCTGTTAGATACTGTCACAACCCGTATTATCAACCCTAGGGTTAATGAAACCACAAAAGGGGAAACCTGATTGCTGATGGTTGATGGAGATGGGGAAGTTGATCAAGCCTAATGGCAATGAATTGCTGATGTTATGGAGCATATACTCTCTTTCATCAAACACAGTTTGAAGAAACTGGGGAATTCTGGAAGATCAAAACAAACAAACAAACAACTGGCATGACTGTACTGGATTTACATTGCAAGGTTTTGTTAGCAGGGTGACTGCAGGGGTGGCCTCTGTGAGCAGAGCCCAGCAGCTGCCCCATGTCAGATCAGAGCCAGCTCCAGACAGCTCCAAAAGGGACCTGCTGCTGGCCAGAGCTGAGCCAGGGAGCGATGCTGGGTGGGACTCTGGGAGAGCAGACTGAACATAGGAAAAACAAACAAACAAACAAACAAACAAAAAGCCTGCCCTGCAACAGCAGCTGGGAGAGAGGAGTGAGAAGCAGCCCTGCAGAGCCCCAGGGCAGGGCAGAAGGAGGGCAGGAGGTGCTCCAGGCAGGCAGCAGCAGTTCCCCTGCGGGCTGTGGAGAGGTCCCTGGTGGAGCAGGCTGTCCCCCTGCAGCCCATGGGTCCCACATGGAGCATATCTCCACACTGCAGCCCCCCCGTGGGTGGAGGAGCCCCCGGTGGAGCAGGTGGATGTGGCCTGGAGGAGGCTGCGGCCCATGGAGAGCCCCCGCAGGAGCAGGGGATCTGGGGGGAGTTGCCACCCATGGGGGACCCGTGCTGGAGCAGTTTGCTCCTGGGGGATGGACCCTGTGGGACGGAGCCATGTGGGAGCAGTGCTTGAGGAGCTGCTGCTTGTGGGCAGCCCCCGCAGGCTCAGTTTGTGAAGGGTGGCATCCTGTGGGAGGGACCCCACGTGGAGCAGGGGCAGAGAGGGACTGTGAAGAAGCAGTGGAGGCAAAGCGTCAGGGACTGAACACAGCCCCCATAACCTATTCCCCTGCACTGCTTGGGGGGAGGAAATAGAAGAGGGTGAATGGGGGAAAAGTGGTTTTAGTTTGCTTTTAGTTTCTGACCGGTCTAGTCTGTTAGTAATAGGCAATAAATTACATTAATCTCCTTTATACTGAGTCTGTTTTACCCGTAACAGTACTTGTTGAGTGATCTCCCTGTCCTTATCTCAACTCAATGAGCTTTTTTCATCATATTTTCTCCCCCTGTCCTTTTGAGGTGGGAGAGTGAGAGAGCAGTGTGGTGATTCTTAGCTGCCCTTTGGTGTAACATTACTACCATAGTTTAGAAATACTGGCTTTAAAAATCAGCGAGAGCATGTCTCTATCCCTAAATAGACTCTGCTCTCCAGTCTCCTCCTTTCCACTGTTTTTGTTTCAGTTGCCTGCATACACAGCTCCCCAAATGACCCCAAATGTCCAGCTCTTGGTGGATGAGCACTTTAAAGGGATGGTCTGAGTACTTCCAAAGTACACGTCTTATGTTTAGTTTGGCTACAAATACCCCATTTTACCTTCGGGTGGTGGGTTATGGGCTGCAGTCTTCTATAGGGCTGCTAGAGTCCCTTAGGGTTGGATACAGTGAAGGTACAGGAGGACAGTACTGCAGCAGGAAAAGCTGACAGAGACACAGCAGTCCCTGTGGCACTTCCTGCAGCCAACCTGCCAGGAATTATTTTGTTGGAAGTGGCATCACAGGTCCGAGGGTTTGAACCATTTCTGGGTGGAATGAGATTGCATTACTGGGGCTGCTCAGAGCTAGGTGGTGTGGTGGTCCTGTTGGTGGGCATCTTTTCCTTTTCCCATGCCCTGTGAGCATTGTCCCCAGTCCTGCATATTGAGCTTTTTATACTCTTTTATGTTTTTCAAATTTCATTCAAAGCCATGGCATTTGCCAAACACAATTCCACTGCCTCTCTGGTTAAACCCACTGATCTCAGAAAAAGTTTCATGCATATTTTCTTATTCTTTCCTTTTTAAGAACCTACATGTATTTAGGCTGTGTCCTAGGAAATCTACATTCACAATAATACTTAACTCTAGGGACTTTATTGTTACTCTAGTTGAGGACAAAAGCTATGAAACCTGTTTTTAAATCCAATAGCAATAACTAACAAAATTGTGCTATTGCAAGTCTGCCGTGGCAGCCTGTCACAAAGTGATCCCACTTTGCAGCCAGGGTCTAGAGGATCTAAACAAATTGTCCTTGTTTAGAAAATCTTATGTCCATCTAACATGTCTCGGTTACACAGAACTATTACAATGTATTCATGGAATGCTGAAATGAGGTACCCAAGTGAGAACTTGACAGTTGCTGTCGCATAGTGTGACCTTAAGCGCTTGCCAACCAGGTGTTAGCTGGTCTTGTTTTCCTTGCTACAGTCTTCTCTTGAATAACAATAAGTTCATTTATACAATTTAACACTCTATTCTACTCTGCAAAACATGTTCAAATTTGTCAGTGATTCAAAAGAAAAGAGGCAAATTTTATCTCTCTATTTACATTTTTGAACAATTTGTGCAAAATTTGCTGAAGTGATATAATAACAAAATGTTTTTATTTATTTTTTTCAGAATCACTCTTTTCTTCTCAAACCACAAGCTATTTGGCGCATCTTAGAGAGATGCTGGAATATGTGGTCCACGCATGTAAAGATATGTGTGCCGTTCTCTTTGAATGGCAGCCTTCTAATTGCCTGAGCCCAAATGCAATGTGAAGGGCAACAATTAAATACAAAAAATCTGAAGAAAATTTGACTGCATCATTGAAAAGAATTGCATGTGATGCAGGAACCATATGTGGGAGATCATTTGTCTGAAGTAAATACCATTTGGGCTCAATACAAAATGTGCATTTGAAAAGTAAGAGTTGAGTATTATAACATATTTTAATGATAAATCTTTTTCTCCACAACAATTTCATATTGTTGTTAATGACCATTTTGGATCTGTGCCTAGAGCAAAGATATTATCCTTGGATCTGGGTAATGAGTTTGTAAATGATACTGAACAAATGCTGAAGTTATTTACTAATAATTTTGTTAAATCCACGGATGAGCCTTTTCTTATTCTGGGTAATTAGCATCATAATCTGAAAGTATTTATTTATCTAGACTTGCCTCTGACAAGTGAAGTGGTTTCTTTTTGTTTGTTTGTTTGTTTTCCTTTACTGTTTTGATTAATTGGGAAGCTGAAGAAAATTCTGAAAGCAACAAAACACCTGGTTATCTTTTAAGTATGCCAAAGTTACTCAGAGAGACAGACTTTTGCTCTAGGTAAGTGTTCTAGGTATGGTTTGAATGTTGATCATGTGAAGGCCCACATGCCATTTCATTTATTTATTTATTTATTCTGTTGATTGCTGTGATCTTCTTCTTTTAGAAGATGAAATTCCTGGAGGAATAACATGACAGGGCTCTAAAATGGACTAGATGGTTACATTGCCCTGCATTTAAAGAAAAACAAACTGCTGGAATGCAAAGAAAATACAGTTATGACTATTACCTGCAGACAATATTTATGGACCACTGGTTTTCATATTTATTTTTTTATATTTGATGAAACACACCATCATTATGTTTTTGTTTTTCTTGTTTTGTATTTTGAATGAAGGGTGATTAATTCCAGGTCAGAAAGTTTGGGAAATTATATTCTGGCAATTTATAGACCAATTTCCTTGCACAGCATTTTGTCAAAATTACTGAAAACAACTGTAGCTATTGCATCTGCTTAATACTTAAGCCAATAAAAATTGATTTTTGTGCACCAAGATTTCATATAATAAAAAGTAATTCCATTACTGCTAGAATACTTAACTGTTGAAGACAGCAAAACCAAGACCAAATAATTAGTGCTAGATTTTATTAGGATGCTTGCAGAAGTAGCTTTTTATAGATTAATAATAACATTTTGTTTGTTCATAGTGTTGATTTATTTCAACACACAGAGTAAAATAATTCTGATTTCCTCAGAAATAGTTTCTCACTGCCCAAGGTCTGTTTGTGTCAGTTCTTTGGCTGGAGTATATCAAAATAATACTGGCCATGGTTTGACTCATGTTGATGGAAGGAGGTAAAGATCTTGCCTTTTTTTGAGGCTCTTCAAATGACAATGACATTCCACTTCTGGTTATCTTCAGTGGGAGACTGCAAGTAGCAATCTCCTATCAGAATCTCTTTCAGCCCAGAAGAGCATCCTACAGTTCTGGTTACATGCCATGCATTTTATCTATAGTTCACAAATGGGTGGGCATGTTCTGCATGCTCCTGTACAGCTGTGCAAGTTCTCCTAAATGTAGGGTGATGTGCAGAGGTGTCTTCGTAAAGCCATCTGACACTAGAGAGAGTGGGAGCTGGTGTAGTCTAGTTTTTTATCAGACCCCAACGTGACACTGCATTGTGTGTCCTCTCCCAAAGTTTACTGGTTATGCCAATGTAGATCCACATAGCACATCTAATTTTATGGTCTTCCTAACCTCTCTCCTCAGGCCTCAGAGTCACACAGATGCTAAGCGTGTATGCCTTGTACACTGCTTGGCCACAGGAGATGAACACAGCAAGAAAAGCAAATCAAAAGGCAGTGTATCCTCCCTCCACTAAGTTAATGTTATTGCAACGTATTTTGGCTCTTCAGCATGTGAGTTACACCCACCAGGACTCCCTGACGCTTCAACAAGTGGGTGTAAGTAGGTCCAAGGGAATATTGAATTACAACTCCTCATCTCTGAGTTTAGCTCAAAAAGAACAGAAAAAAAAAAAACTTTGAAAATCTGGGAACACCATGATTCCAAGTGTAAAGTATTTTGCTTACTACGTAGAACACATCTGTAATGTATGTAAATTACTTTTTATAGAGACTGTTGAACCTTTGACGTTTTGCTTGTTGGGGTATAATGATCGCCAAATGACAATAAATCATAGCCACTCTAATAAGTATTCTTTTTTTTTTTTTTTTTCCCACATTTATGTTGGTCTTGTATTTTAGGCTAAAGGTAATGATAGGTAATGATAAATAGCTTCTGAGATTGTGTTATCAACAGTTGCTTCCAATGAAGTATTTCTGTCTCATTTCAGATAGATTACATGGCATCGTTTCAGATGGATTACATGGCATTTCTGTCTCGTTTCAGATAGATTACATGGCATTAGATATTCACTTGAATTATTAATTACAGCTTTGGAGACATCCCATATCTTTTTCATTTTGTCAAACTTCATAAATACCATACACAAAGAATTACTGTCAAAGAACATTTCCGAGATTATGAAATCAAGCACTCAGCAGCTAGCAAATGTCAGAAGAAAAATTGCCCATGTGACCTTAATTTACCTGAATGTGTTTGGGATTATTGACAAGACATATTTATTCCTACTGATAAAAAGTATTGATATGGATGTTAGGTTACTTTAGTGTACTCACTTTTATTCAGTACAGAGAAGGGACTAAACCCATTTAGTGAACACCCATTCAGTATTTTATCTTCTCTTCATTGTTCCTCTGGGTCCCATTCACTTTAATATTTGGGCTCTGCTCTGAAGATAAATTTACTGATTTCCTCCATGTCTATCATCGGTGTAGCATTTGTATGTTTCACAAATGTTAATTACACTTTGCAGATGTCTTTCCAAGCAATAAGGAGCATTATTACCTCCATTTTATAGGACTGAACCACAGTAAGATTAAAATTAAAATTTGTCCTCTTGTAGGTAGCGCCTCATGTGAAACTCTTTGATTTCTCAGGGTACTCAGGGTTACAATCAATGTTTAAGCTATGGACCCAAGGGCACCTTCCACCTTCCACTTGGCAAGGCTGGCTAAAAGCCCTAATCACAACTCCATGAGAATCCATTAAACTCAGCTACACACAGTGCTGCTTCTGCCTTTCCTCTCCCTGCTTTCTATGTTTGTGAAACCTACAGAAAGCAATCCTGACATACTCTGAGCCAAGTCTCACGTGTGGATGATGGAGAGATTGGGACATTTGTGTGCTGCAGATGGCACAAACTCTGCAATCCAGCTACTGTCATATATGGTATTTCACAGGTTTGCAGGCTAGATCCCATTGACTTCCATGGCAGGGGTGAGTACTTACAAACAACACCACAGGACTCCTGCCAGGACTATAGAGAAAAACATGTGTAGTGACAAGCTAGGATGAGCTGGTTGTTGGTGAGTTGCTGTGGTGTCTTGACCCCAACCAGCAGCTCAGCACCCACCCAGTTGCTTGCTTGCTCCCACCCAGAGGAATGGAGGAGAGAATTGGAAGGGAAAAAGTGAGAAAACCCTGTGGGTTGAGATAAAGACAGTCTAGTAAGTGAAGGGGAAAAAGAAAAAAAAAAAAAAGAAAAAAAAAAACAACATGATGCAAAGGCAATCACTCACCACCACCCACCAGCAGACTAATGTCAGTCTCTGAGCTACAACTGCTTTGGAAAAAAAAACCTTCCTGTTTTCTTGCTGAGCATGATGCCATATGGTGTGGAATATCTCTTTGGTTATTTGGGGTCAGTTGCCCTGGCTGTGTCCCCTTCCAACCTCTTGCCCACCCCCAGCCTACTTGTTGAAGGGGCAGTGTGGAAAACAGAGGTGGCCTTGACACTGTGCAAGCACTGCTCGGCTTTTGCTAAAACCTTGGTGTTATCAACACTGTTTTGGTCACAGATTTAAAGCACAGCACTGCATGAGCTACTGTGAAGAAAATGAACTCCATCCCAAGCAGACCCCACACAGTCACTCACACAGGGACTCTCCGGGGAACACACAGGAACCCTCTGGCAGAGTCAGTCTTGTTCTCTAGCACTGAAGACACCAACTTTGAAAACAATAATTTCTTTTTTCCCCTGCCTTTTCTCCCTCATCCCTCATACACGCTCTTCGACCTTTAAAACAAGTGACTCAGAGCTCTTAAAGACTCAAAGTTTTCTTTGCTATACAACTCTGTGGTTTGCATCTTGCCTCTACGCTCTGCAGACTTCCACTGGGAAAGAGGAAAGGCCATTCCAGATGCAAAGATCACCTACTCACTAAATTTCAGGACTGTGCTCCAAAGCCTGGGAAATAAGAGTTTTTAAGAGAAAATGTCTGTTAGTTTTTGACATAGGCAACAATATATACATTTTCCCCTAGGTTCTTTCTTGGAAATGACTGAAAAATTTCCAAAAAAAATTATCAAAAGAGGTCCAAACAAAATCAGCCAGAGGCATCCAGCCAGCAGAAGAAATTACAGCTAGAATGACTGAACTTTGGCAAAGCTCTAAGGCCCTTATAATGGAAAGTATTGGGTAACTTTCAGTAAAAGGCCAAAAACAGTTGAGGAATGAAGAAAGAATGACCATGGTGGACAGAGATTTTAATCTTCCATCTATCATGCAATCCTGTAATGGTAAGATAGAGCCCAAAATGTGTTTGGAGATATCTATGGAAAGGACATGAGGGAACAAACTGACTTTTACCTTTCTCTTGTCACTCCAGGCTGTCAGGTTTTCTGAAAGGCCAGCAAAACTTTGTCCCCAGCAGAGAAGTGAGCTTCATCTACTTGAGAAATATATGAGAAATGACATACGTTCACTCATATCTTTCTGAAATCCACTTAAACTTACCCACAAGCCTACCCGAGCAAAAGATTATCTGCATGAGCTGTTTTTGAGTGACAGTGTTTAAGGACACAGCTGGTCACAGGCAGCCCTGAAATTCCTGGTCCCCAGTCATGTCCTCCCCAGTCTCTTATTTACCCACTGCTTTATGACGGATGACACCACCTTTCTTGGCAGCTGGTCTTATGTTAGCCATCCAGACCTACCAGGACAGAAGGTAGACTATCCTTTTCTCTACTTGGAAGATGACTTCTCAACATGCAGCTGGTTTGCAGAGTCTCATATATATGTGGACAGGATATTCCATGCATTTCAGTTTAATGTTCAGCAAACAAGCACTGTTATTAGCCCGTTTCAATGCAGGTGCTCCAGTGGAGTACTGGGATTGAAAATAATTCCCTTATGATCTGGCAACACATCTGCAGCTGTTCAGGGAGTGCATTGAGGACTTGAGCTCTCTGCCCACTGCAGCCCCCTTTCCAGCCTGGCTGATGCACAGAGCTTGTGAAATTGGGTGACCTGGGGGAAAGCCCCAAAGCAGATGGAGAACAACCTTAAGTGGCTATAGTTGGCAGGGACTGTTTTCTGAGCAAGCAGTTCTGATGGATGGCCTGGGAAAAAGCTATAGGATTTGAACTTAGGAGAGATCTCAGAGAGGCAAAAGCACAGACACCAAGAGCAAAGCCTCTGCTGGCTCCCTATTATTCACCAGCTCTGTTGTTACTGCAGGGATAGTTGTGATAGAGAGAGAAGAATTCTGGTATGCACTGATAAAAAAAATAAAAAAAATTAAGGGCGGAGGTTGCATTCTGCCATTTGTAATACTGTTTTCTTCATTGAAAGAGAACAGGTATACTCCTTGACAGAGCAATTTTTGGTCAAAACCTGCCAAAATCAGCATGAACTGCAGAACAAGTATGTGAACACCTGTTCATTCAATCTTTTCCTTTATGATCTGGAGATCTCTGGGGTTTCTGGTCAATGGTGAACCACAAGAGTAGGGAGGAGTGTGAAGCACGGAGCAGCAGCAGACAGTGTTCAGCCCATGTGCCATTCGCAGTGCAAGCAAGAAACATTTCCCAGGTAATGAAAACAAGACAAGGCACCAGAGGCACCACCTGACTCCTGTTCCTGGAGGCAATTTACAGGTTCAAGTACAGGGGAGTTTGGTTCTTCTGTTGCCATTTAATATTCTGAATTTAAGGTTACTCTTTTTGTGTTGTATTACTTTCTAGAATGTACTTTAAAATTGGTAACCGGCAGCTGGTTTGATTGCAATGTTCTTTTTTTTTCCCTCTGAGATACTTACCTGTGCAATAAAGCCCCATTTTTCTATTCAGTAAATTGATCTTGTCAAAGTACTTGCCAAGAAACAAATTTTGAAATATACACAGAAATGTTTTAAAGAAGTATCAAAGAACAAAATTCACTTGTATGACAAAATTCGAACACAGAATCATTCCGGTTGGAGGGGACTGGCCATTCTGATGGCCCTCCACTGGAACTGCTCTAGCTGACTTTCTTTTCTTGTACCAAAGTGCTCAAAACTGGTTGCAGTAGTCCATATATGATCTAATGAGTGTCAGTTAAAGAGGAAAATCACTCCTTTTGATCTGCTACCTGTCCTCCTGTTAATGCAGCCCAGGAAGACACTACAACCTTCCTTGCTGCCAGAGCACACTGCTGGCAACCCTTCAGCTTGCTGTCCTCCACAACCTCCCCCTGGAGAGCCCTTTCCACAAAACTGCTCCCTGGGAAACCAGTTCCCACCCCATTGCAGTGGGTTAGTCCATCTCATGTGCAGAATATTCTACTTGTTCTTGAATTTCCAAACATTTTAGTTGACCCATTCCTCCAATCTGCCTAGGACCCAGCACTGCTCCTGTGCACAGTGATTAGACAGTTTGGTTTCACCTGGAGACTTTATGAAATTACACCCCATCACCTCCTCCAGGTCAGTGATAAATGTATAAAATAGGGTAGACTTCACTTTTAAGTGGTGTCTAGACAGGGGCTGGAACCATTAACTACTACTCTTTGAGCTGGATATCCAGCCAGTTTTTCACCCATCTAAACAGTCCACCCACTTTGACCACAGCATCTTAACTTTAAAATAAGTACGCTGTGGGAGACCATGTCAAAAGCATTGCTAAAATTGAGGTAAATGACATCCACTGCTGCTTCCTCATCCTCGGGTATGGTCATTTCATCAAAAGGCACTGAGGTCAGGCATGATTTATGCTTTGTCCACAGTCACCTTCCCCTCTTTTAGCTGCCCAGAAGCCAACAAGACTTGCTAAAGGATTTTCTCAGAGATCAGGAAGAGGCTTACAAGCCTGTAGTTTCCCAGATTGTCCTTCTTACCTTTTTTACAGTTGGATGCAACATCTGTCTTTCTCCATCCTTTGGGTACTTCCTTACCTCCATGACCTTTCAAAAATGGTAAAGATGATGTGCAACGAAACATCATGACAATCTCCTTTGGGACCCTTGGAGAAACCCTATCTGCTTCCATGGGCTTGAATGCATCTAGGTTTCTCTAGAGACTACTGACTCAATTGTTTGCCACTTTTGAGAGTTCTATTTGTTTATTTATTTATTTATTTTCCTGACCTGCTAGGTTCAAAGGCCTGGGAGACCTTCTTAGTGAAGAAGAAGGCATTCCTTGGTCTTAACTGCATCTGCTACTATTGACTCATCTACATACAGTGTGGGTCCAGCTTGGAGATTGTCAGGTGCTCCTGACAGTGGTCTTCTCTCCCTTGACCTTACCAGCCACGTCCTAAAAAGAACTCACTATAGATATACCCATGTTAATGTACATTAGGTATAGGACATTTGTGGCAATTCAGAAAGGGTGCTTTGAGGCAGTTTGCTTTGGCCCAGCTCATAGAAGCAATAGTATATATATGTTGTAGTGAAGGCAGCACAGAATGAATCTACAATGAAGCCATACATTTCTGTTTTCCCCTGCAAGCCTCCTTCAACCTAACCAAAGGGCTTAACTTTATGTCATTGTGTTGTTTTACATATTGATAGCATTTGTGTTTGCAATTAAAGAAAGCTGAGCCTTGTAAGCCATGTCATGTTGGTCCAGATGCCTCTTCTTTCACAGAAATGAAACACAGAATGCAAAGTTTTGCTGGTGGCTGATGTAGCCCTTCAGTCCCATGGGAAAAGGGAGGGAAAAGTTTTGAATCATTCAAAACTAACCACGGGGAAATAAAAACCCCATCCATGCTCATTCCCAGAGAGAAATTTGGGGCTTGGATGAGATATAAGAGGACTTGGTAGGAAAAGACTTCCCAGGCTCTGCTGATGGAAGAACCTTCCAACGTGCATATGGATTTTGTCCTTTCTGTAATTTTTCTAACTCTGTGTTTCTCATCTTATGAGTGTAAGCTGTCTCTGCTTCCCTGCCCCTTCCCTTTTGGCTCATTTGTCCTTGTGGAGCCTTGCTTCAACAGCAGCTCATTGCCTCTAGGGATGAGGGTGAGAACTGGTTGTATTTGCTGGCTATGGAAACAAACATTAGCTTGCCTGAGAGGAACTGAGCTGCTGCCAGCAAGTACAGTCAGCTCAGTGATCCTTGGACATAACTGTAGCCATCTCTCATTTCCTCCTCCTAGAGGGACTGAGCTCCTTCTGACTTACAATGCTTTCTGGTAACTCTTCCTGATGCCTTTGACCTTTTGTATTCTTGGGGAGAAGGAAAGGGACATGGAATTACAACCTCCAATTTAGAAAAAAATGTTCAACATCTTCCAGAAGAAGTGACAATGGTGATGAACTAACAGACGGCCAGGCTCTAAATGTGTATAAGCATTCAGAGAACAGCACTTCCCTGCCTTGACAAATGGAAAAATGTCCCATGTAGCAACAAGACCATAATGCCAGTCTTTTTAGCCATGCATTTGGGTGCTTATCTGGGCTTGCTCATGTACCCACTTCCTTAGCATCTTAGTTCCAAAGTTTTTTAAAAAAGTAATAATTACAGTAAAGCCCCACTTTGCCATTTATTCAAAACAAATCATCTTGTTACAGCATTTGAGGTATTTATTTGAGTGGGAAGAGTTATGCATTTAGAAAGGAAGTCAGTGATAGCCCAGTTTCAACTGATTTAAATGCACTTGCTCTGCAGAGTAGGTGCCTGTGAGGAACTTGCTGGAACAAAGCTAAATCAAGAACATGTGTTTTGCATAAGTTATGTGGAAGAGATGGAGTCTGTAATCCTTTTACGTCTTCTCAGAATAGATGCCTGTCCCAGTTCAACTTCTGACCTAGCAAATATGAAAATTCTCTCTACTCTGATCCCATTTACAATACATAGTCCTGTGTTACGTAGGATGGCCATGATCCAGCTTCCACTATCCAGCTAAAAGCAGACACTCTCCCATGAGCCCTCCATTTTCTGCACCTTGGAGCTCTTTGCTGACTTTGGTAGTTGCCTCAGAAACACAACTGCTGCAGGAGGTAATTATCCTGGAGACAAATTTGTCCATTGATATAGCTGTGGGGATCTGATCACCAGACAAGAAATCTTGAAATAGATTTCTTATATGGTGGGATCCAAAGGTGAAGAATGCAGCACTAGGATATGATCTGCTTTTCTAACCAAGTAGGCTGCAGCATTTTCTTCCACTGGAAGCTTTTTCAGGGTGGTGGTAGTGGTTGTCATAATGAGTTTTTTCTTAGCAAAAGGTAACTTGAATTGGAAAAAAGTCTTATGAAAATGAGACTGCAACTAATAATTGCAAAGAACGAAAAGAAAAAGGTCAATCTTCTGTATGTGTCCAGTTGGACCTTATTGAGTGGATCATTTTGTGACAGCTGAAATTACGCATTAACGTCTCTATTCTTGGTGATTTGTGGCAGCTTGATGCTGGTCAGGCAAAACATCCTTACGACTGATGTATTCAGGAAGCATAAAGTGTTTGCTTGATTGTAGGCCCTGGTGTTACAGAATCAGCAGAATGACTTCAGACCCTCATAGCCCCGTGATCATGAATTTCTTGTAAATGACCATCTTTAATTGTTCTATAATCTGCCAGCAGCTGATGTCTGATCTCATTTACACCCAAACCTAGACAGATGTGCAGCCCCACAGGGCCACCCCAAGGGTGGCAGGTGAAGAGCCTCCTTCATGGTCCGATGTGCTAACTGTTCTGCGGGAATTAATTGGTCATGCAGCCAATGCTTTTGTTAATGTTTTTCTTGGCAAGGGTGAACTGAAATGGTTTGTATATAATTACACAGTTTTACCTCCCAATTATGCTGATGGGCAGCATATTTGGCCATTAAGAAATCTATATATAATCTTACACTGCATGTAGTGATGAAATATGAATTGATATTGGAACGACGACTGAATTCCTTCATGGTTTATTAATACCATTGTGAATTTAAGCAGTTTTGATTGAATACTTACTTAGACTCACACTGTTTTATAGCCATGTGGTGCTTTGTAAAGAGGAATATTCTTCTAACTCGTTTGTGTAGTATCAGTCCTGATCAAAACATGAAATTTATGTGCTCAGGAAATTTCGCCATTGCAAATATGATTTTATTTTGACTCAAAAGAGAGAATACATGTGAAATCTATTTTCTCTATCCCCATGGTTGTCTTTAAACTGTGGTTTAAATTTTTAAAATATTTTCTGTATTTCTTGTTTTATGTTTTTACATATTTATATTTATTAATGTAGGTTTTAGTATTTTGAAAACCGTATATGACTTCAGTGGTACTATATTTTATTCTATGATTTAAAAAAATCATTAATATAAGTTTTTATTCCCTCATTGAAACATTTTATCTTGTAGATGTAAATGTCTCCTATTTCTGTAGGTTATAAACTGTTTATCAGATTGTTCAGTTCCAATACAAACAGGAAATACTAGGATGGGAGTGACATACCAGTTCTTTGCAATAAACAGGAGACACTGTGATCAAGGAAAGCTGTTTCATTCAGTGTCATATAGCAGTTCACAGTAATAATTTAAAAAGATGATAACACCCAGTGAAGGAATAAAATATTTCAACTGTGATATTAGTATGTACTACATTATGTTATGTTGTCATGCCAACTGCACTGGTATATAACATGTCATTAGTTACAGAAGTGATTTTAAAATGGATGGAAGGCAAATAGCATCATCATTTCAGAATGCCAAAATGAGTTTTGTAAGGTATGACGAATTTTATTTTCTTGCAATAGTCAATGTTTGTGCTGAAAGCCTTTGGGGGTGGAGTTCATTTATATCAACATATTTCAAAATGTTTCAATTTTGATGAAAAGAGCACTACTGTGTTGGAAAACATTTTGATGGAAAAGTCAGCCAGTATTTTAGGTACTGTTCTGAGACAAGGTGGCAATTTATTAAAACCTGCATGTGAAGGAAATGACCACATTTCAAGGATGCATGCAGATGTAGATGCAGATATTGCTGTTTGTTTCCTGAGAGGCAAAGTGAGCAGCTGTTGAAGTCAGTGGAAAAGATCCTATTTGCTTTTTGTCTCTTACCGGAATCTGCGTTGTTTAATTCTTTAAAAGCTGTTAAATATTTACTTGACATTCAGCTGCTCTTTGAAGAGGCTCTTTTAGAGCACTTTTACTACTTTTGCTCTTCTGATGGTGGTTTACCATCAGGAAGCTCTCCTAGTTCTAGACAGACTAGTAAGGCACCATCTTTACAGACAGCCTTTGCTTTAAACTTTCACATTCAATAGCTTGGAAAACCAGAAGCTGTCACTGAAATATTGGCCCTACTGAAGTCAATGGGATATTTGCCACTGGTTTCAGCACAGTCTGGATTTCACTGTATGTCAAGAGGACTACTTTATTTATTTTTATTTTATTTTTATTATTTTTATTTTATTTTTATTTTTTTTCCTATTTTATTGGCTGAAAATTGTTTAAGTCCAATACAGTTAAACAAATATATGATGGGTTTAGAAGTGTAACTCCTTTTTGTACCTGTATTAGAGACAAATTATGTTGGAATCTGCCTGTGATCATTGCAATCAGGCATCAGATTGATCACTGATTGATAACAACACACAAAGCTATTTGAAAGCCAGAGTATCCCATACATCTGTAGGAAATAACACCAGCAACACTGTAGCAAAGATCAAGGCAAGGCCATATAGAGGCCATATAGATTTTATTTGGAAAACTGGATGAACTTCAGTCATACTCTCACTCTTGTGCCCATAGGCTGATGCTGACAAGCATGAGGAGGGCATATACCTAAACTGCCCATCCGGCATTCAGGGATCCACACATGAGTATCCAGGTGGTCTGGTCAAGACTCCCTGGTTGGTCAGAGAGACCTACAAAAAGACAAGGGATGCCACCTATGAAGTCTGCTCCTCATCTCCTGGTTTCTTCTCAGGTTGGTGACAACGACCTGCTTTTAGATGTGCTTCTTCTGTACCATCCAGGAGTTGAGAATAATTAGTTGCTCCAGCATATCCTGTCTCTGCATTTCCCCATCTGATGTCCTGAGGAGTGGCCCACAGATCTGCTGGGATCTTCATGGACTGCTGCCCCTGCTGCTCTGCAGTGGTTGCCCACCTCAACCTTTCCACTCCCACACCTTTCCTACCAGCCCTGATGTTCCTGTTGCTCTCCTCTACGTGTTGATGCAAAATTCAACAGGCTTTCTTTGTCTGAAATGTTTTGAAGGTCTATACAAATTTCAACTACTTGTGAATATATGCAGCTCCCTTTTTCACTTTTTTTTTTTTTTTTTTTTTGAAAATGGCTCTGTTCTGATGCTTAGATTAGCATTCCCTCTCAGGAAAAAGATTCATCATAATGGATAGCTTGTCAAGACTGCAAAACTTCACTGAATAATTCCTATGTTTATATATATTTTTTGTATTACATCATATCGAGAGGCCTCCACAAGACATATTTCTACGAGTTTATGTTAAAAAGAATCATCTTTCTCAGCTTAACTGTTTGGCTGTGTGATTAAGAGACACACATTTGACGGGGCCCCGGGTGCTAAGCCCTGTGAGATGAGTAAAAGATATCACTTTCTATCAAACTGTAAACATCACATACTTTTTAAAAAGATCTTGGATCAGGGGACAAGAGAGCAAAGAGGTATCTTAAATGCATTGTCTAATGGTTAGTGTTGTTTTAGCTTTTTATAGATAATTGCATGTGAAGAACAGTGAAGTTGACCAAATTAGAAACAAAACAGCTTACTATTGCAAGAACGAACGAAGGCTTTAAAATGAAATGAAAGAACAACCTTCCGCCCACAGAAACCAGTCCAAAAGTAAGATTTTGATTTATTTGATTCTACACATATTTTTGTCATTAAGCTTCGTAGCATATTCTAAACTTTTGCTGTACTGTTATGCATGCTAAGCCACTGATTCCCACATGGTGAGCTAATGGCAAAGAAAACACTTGTGTCACCGCAGTTGTGGAAAAGAGAAAGTCTGAGGCAGAGCCACAGAAGATTTCAGTGCTCTCTCAGACACTTTAACCTACATGAAAATGCCACTGTATTCTTCTTTCTGTGCTCTTCTTCCCTGTTTTAGGACACCTATTTGAGCTCCTTGCAGTCACAAGAGCAGAAGAGAGGGCAGAATTAATGAATCCACAGTAAGGTTTAAAAGAAGGGAAAGGAAAAGATAGCTAAGATCAGCTAGGATCTTTAATTTTAGACAGCTAGGCATGGCTAGCAGGGCAGTTTTGCAAGAAATGAGTCAAAATTGCAGATGGCCATGAAAAAGAAGAAGCGAAGTTGTTGATAGCAGCACTGAAGTTGCATCAGCTAAGCACATGTGTGCGTACACGCAAATGCTGGGATTCCCAGAATGAGACCATGTAGCTTGATACAGAGCACGTTCACATCTGTGGGAGTCCCACAACTGCCGGTGGCTGCCCCAGGTCCTGGCCTTTTGAAGACAAGGGGCTCCTTGGACTCTTTCTTCTTTCTTATAAATGAGGACAACAAATTGCAATTGCTGATGTATGTGACAAGCTGTTCTCATCCTTCAAGTGGGACAAATGGTAATTTCCAGAAGGGTTTCTGTAGGTGGGTGCTACATATACATTAGGAGCTGGATATATAAACATTGCTTTTATATATTTGTTTGTTTGTCTTAAAGCTTGGCTCTTCTACAGAGTTCTGCTTGCTCAGCTGTGTCAGTGCTGGGCCTGAAGAGGTGCAGACCCTGACAGACACGTGTCCTGCAGAAGCTCTCCTGTATTTCCTAATATCCAGCACCAGGAGCTTCCTTCAGAGATGGGAGAAAAGGGCTGCAGCAACACAAGTCCTTGGACATTGCCCATCCTCACCCGTGGTCACACAAGGGGCAGTTCACTGCATAATAATCCAGGCAGGCACCAACTCCAGTGGGAGAATGCAAGAGGGATGCAGTTCCCTCCAAAATAAAACATGGTTTCATGTGCAGAGTTGCCCATCTTTACTTAACTAGCAGAGCTATTTTGTCAGGGTTGGCCTCCCTCCTGGTGGCTTTCAGCAAGACTTATGCTGTGAAGTGTGCTTGGCATATGTCTTATCAGAAAGGAGCAATTCCCAAACTGACAAATTTTGCCAACAAACTCTGAGTATTTGCAATGTAGCTCCATGAAGTGTTTTTGCTGTGTAAACACAAAACTCTGTTTGTCACTGGAAGTTGTGTCTTCACTGAAGGCACTTGCCCGTGTTTATCAGTCCTCCTTACTGAAGTACCAGGTAATGATTTGGGGGGAGGAAAGTCCAAGGATCACCTTGCATGGCATTGCCAAAATAGTTTTCACTACAACGAAATACTAAGGCTAAGCTTCAAAAACACATTGATTAATTTTAATTTCCCCCACCCCTTTTGCCTGCTCCCTTGTTTGCATCTGTGGGAATGTGTGTGCGTGAGTGTTGTCTTAATTTTTCACAATTGTTTCACGGTCTCCCTTCTGAAGTCTTGGAGACCACACATTGAGGAACACTGGGTGTAGACTAACTGTAAGACTTTCCTAGTAGCACAAATTTAGCTTGAAATCCCTTCTGCTCTTTTTTTTTTTTTTTTTTTTCTTCCCACAAGCAATATCAAAATGCCAACAGAGAGACATTTTCCATATGGGAGCATCTTTATCTTACATCATCCAGTGTACTTGCTTGCTGGAAGGGTACACCCATGAGGGTATGAGAGAGACAAACAAGTTGCTCTGAAGTAAATTAAGAACATGAGCTTATGGCATAGTTGCATCTTGATAATGCAGTTCCCTTCTCTTTTCTCTTGATGTAAAGGGTTTTACCTGCTGTCCTGGCTGGGTGAGCTACCTTCTACTGGGAGCACGCACAGAGGTACTGCACAGTAAGGTCATGACTGAGAGAATTGTTTCATCTTTCAGAGTATATTAATGCTAACAGCAACAAAGTACGAGATCACTGAAACACGGGCAATGGAGCCATGAAATATCATGGGAAAAAAATGAAGAAATACGTGCTTCATTGAAAATATGTATGTAAGTGTTATGCTCCCTCGAAATAAAGTAAATGAACACACCACAGAAACAGTGCTTCATATTTCTTTTAAATGTGGGATATTTGTTAACATTGTTAGACAAACACAAAGCCAGATGGCTTCATTTGGAATTGTTATATGGTGTTCTTTTTCCACTGTGCCTAACAAAAAATCATTTATGAAGCAAAAGAAAAAAATAAACTTATATTACGTAACAGTTAATTCAGCTTAAAAAAAAAATAGAAGAAGAAAGGAAACCTTTTGGGATCCCACAGAAATATTATTGGATTGTTGCTGAAAATTTATTGCTTAAGACAAACATTGGATTAAATGACTACTATTATGATGGCACCTTCGTGGCTAGTACATGTGTTCGTGGGAGAGCAGTTAATATTCCCGGCAAAGCAGCTCAACTTTTCAGAGAGGCAAAAAACTTCACAGTTTTTTCAGAGGCAATTGGAGCTTTCTGCAAACTTGCACTGCTGGAGATGCCCAGGAGCTGTGGGTGCCTGCAAAAACATCCTGCTACCAACACTTTCCTAATCGCCACCCGCTCCCAGGGCACATAACACAGCCCAGATCCCCCAGTTTTCCTCTCCCCACATATGCTGGGTAGAGATGGGGACTGACAGGGTATTGCATGTGCTTTTTGCATGTGCAACCTGTCTGTACAACTCCTTCACCAGCCTCCCTAAATAATAAGGATATGAGCTACCAGTGCCACAGCCTTGCAACACCCATGAGTACCAGTGCTGTTGCATGGTGAACAATGGAAACAAGGCAAAGAAGAGCCGTGTGTCATGTAGTGTGATGGTGACAGGGCCAAGAATAAACCTAGACCTCCCGACTCCCTATCTTGTGATCTCACCACTAGACGTCTTCCTGTTTGCCTTTGAAAATGTTGACAGCTTACTGGAGAGGAAAATCTACAAACATTACGCATTCCTCTGTCAAAAAGGGGGCTTTGTTATTTGATATAGGAACTCTTTTAATTATTGTGGTAACTTCACAGCATGAGGTCAAAAAGGGCAAATTTGTTAGCAGCATTTATTAGTGATCTCTCCACGGGTAGCGCGCAATTCCAGAAGAACTGGTGTGACATGCTGGAGTTGTTTTACACAGTCCCATCTGAGAGCATTTTAATAACATGCATCATAACTTTTTGACTGGAAATGGTGAAATTGGTGCTGATCCAGTGAGAACTGACCTGATTTTTCATGCACCGCCTGAATCAACACCAAAAGCTGTTCCAGCTCCTGTTTCTTTGGATTTTACTTTCAGATGGAAACAGAGGTACACAAATCCAAAGTGAGTTTTTCCCTGAAGGAGCCAAGAATTTAAACAAAACTTTGTATTCCCCCATCCCTCTGACTATATTTTAATAGTTTGAGCTTTGGGATAAAGGCAAACTTATTAATAGTATGGATTAGATATCTGGATAATTGGCTTAAATGTTTTCATTAGTCACAAAACATACATATATATTTTTTTCTCATGGGTATTTCTATCAAATTTGTTCACAATAAGACTTTTTTGTCACCTCTTTATAATGGCAACATGAAAAAGGTTAGAACTAAATTATACCATGGGTAAAAGCTTTCTCATCTATGCACATTAAATGCACAGTAATAATGAAAAAAGTATTCAGTCATGTAAAAGTATATATAAAAATTATATTCTAAATTGTTCTCAGTCTGAAGTCAGCAGCAAAATTTAGTCACCTTTTTTGTCTTCTTATACCTAATAGCAAAAGGCATGTTGGACTCAGCATTCGTACTAGGAGCTGATACAACCTGGCTTTCTTCTTAAGAAAAGTAATGTGTCAGCCTACGTCTAACAAGCTGAAGCACACACATTCAGGAACTTTGCATCACTCTCAGAATACCCTGTGTGTGGGTTTATGCAGGAGATGAGTCTGCAATTCAGATGTACCATGTCATCTATCTCATCCTTCTTTACCAAAAGGGTTGTTAGACATTGGAATGGGCTGCCCAGGGAAGTGGTGGAGTCACCATCCCTGGAGGTCTTTAAAAGACATTTAGATGTAGAGCTTAGGGATATGGTTTAGTGGGGACTGTTAGCGTTAGGTCAGAGGTTGGAATCGATGATCTTGAGGTCTCTTCCAACCTAGAAATTCTGTGATTCTGTGATCCTGGGTGTTAGTAGATCCTCTGCAAGGCGCAGAGTCAGGGTTCCCAGGCACCATGGCCATGCACACTGCTGTAATTGCATTGCTACTGTGGTGTCCTCATGCTAGAGCTTGCTGAGATCTTCAGAAGTTCCTAGTATGCCAGATTGCTAGGTTTATACTACAGGGGACAGAGAAACAGAGTTAGGGCATCTCAGCTAAGCAAACCCTTTGCTACAGGCAACTGCCTCAGGTGCCACAACTAATACAGCTTTATGTTCAAGAGTTAGGGACACATTCAGGGACTCAAGGCTGTTGAACATTGAGTCCCTGAATGATCCCAACCTGCCCTGTGAGAAGAGCAATGGTAGGCCATGCTCAGGCTGCCTGCCCCAGACTTTTAGCCTAGGGTTCACAACTCCTTCCCTTGAAAATACAGGACTCGGATTTGGCAGCCTCAGGTTGTAGGTGGTCCAAAGAGCTCATGGAGCTCTTGAACTTTGACATCATGGTAGCACCAGTGTCCTTCTTAAGCACTGGATTTGCCCCGAATGTCCTCTCCTGGCAATGCAGTCTTCAGGGATAGATCTTTATAACCAACCTTACGTATTCCCAAAGAAGCTCATGGGGCTACACATGAGCTGAAGAGTCTCAGCTTTAAACAGCTAACCCCTGAAAACCTTTATATCCCTTGTGGATGTTTGCATGAACATAATACCACACCTTCATGAGGAGGGTTTGCTTTCTGCCTTCTCTGATCTTTACACGTGAAATACTTCAGATCATCTATATCATATAGCAAGGTCAAGCATTTTAATTTATGGAGGGTCACAGTTGCTACTCCTCTTAAACACCAATGGAATTTTTCAATATCCTTGAAGTAAATCCCCTTTTCAAAACAGTAAATGTTAGCATGACAGTATGTCAAACACGGATTTGTTTCAAGATTATTTACTTACAATTAGACAACTCTGCTGGCTCTCAGAGAGAACAGTCAGCAAAACCAACATTATTTGAAAGAGCAGCGGGGATGGCTAGTGCTTTAGAATCCAAGGAATGTGGTTTTCATGGATTCCACAGCCTTATGAGGTGCCACGGAGCTAATGAATTTGTTCTCTAAAGGTTTGTTTGGGCCTACTTTATGTGTAACTAAATTTGAAAGGGGCTACGCTTCGTAAGGAAAAAGCAAATAGCAATTGCTCCATGTGGAAGCCTGTGGGATGGACATTTTCACATTAAGATCAGCATACTTTCCATTCTTCTTTTTTTTTTTTTTTTTTTTTTTTTCACTTTTACTTTGATGTATGCATACATGTACATACAAGATAGTCCTCTTGGGCAGGGCAGAAGAGGGAAATGGCTGGTATCAGCTCCGAGGAGTGAAATGGCCAAACACAAAACGGCAGCTAGTCTGTCTGAAACTCTGATCTGCTTAATGGCACCGTTAGCATTTCTGCATGCTGTGATCCTGACTCTTCTTTGAAACTGCTGTTCCTTAATAAGCATTCCTTGTAAATCCTTCCTGCTTGGTTAGCTCTTTCCTAAGCGGGAAGCAAAAGGTAGAGCCTGTAGTTATGTGCAGGGAGGCAGTTTTTAAGCAAACATTCCTTCTGATGTGTGTTTTCAATAAAATCTTAATTACCCTCTTCACTAAATTGACATGCTTCTCTTTGTGGGCACAAAGTAGCTCAGCCTGTACTTATGAAGGGACAGCTGAGGAGCTACAGAGCCCACTCAGGAGTTTAAAAATGGGTGTTTGGACATCTCTTAGGCACACATGGAGGGGCTGGGTTTTGGTTTAGCATAACCTGACAGAGCAACAGCAAACCAGATGTGCAGCAGTTCACTGCCCGTACCAGGGCAAGAAGCAGGCAGCAAAGCAGAGAGCTCCTGGGGCAGAGCATCTGCACAGCCAAATAATGTCAGCCTGGACACCTCCTTCACCTGGGCCACAGCTCTGGACAGGCACACATGCTGCTGCTTCTGCTTCAGCTACTGATGTGGCAGTTTTGGATGGCAAAACCCTTCCAGGGAGCCCCAGCGAGTCCCCTGCCCCTGCCTGCAGCTCTTGGCTTTGGAGCAGCCCCTCTCCTGGGGAGTGCAGTGGAGGGTCCTGCAGGTCTGGTGGGATGTAGGTCATCTTACATAGAAGTAAAGTGTGCAGGGGAGGGTTACTAAAGGAAATATTTTAAATGACTTAATAAATTTGCTGCATACCTGTCCCCTTTTCTCTGCAGTGTAAGGAGTCTGCATCCATTGTAGGACAGGCTGCAAACAGAAGCAGTTTTCTGGGGCTTGCCACTAGTTTTCAGATTAACTAAATACAGCCCTTGAAATCACTGGTCTATTTACAGTAACCCAATGAGTTTATCTTATTTATTTTTTTCAAAATTTAACATTTCTGCTTTCCCTCTTGAAGATTAATTCTGTGAGACGCTGAGTCGCCCACTTCTCCCCCCATCACAATCAGGTGGGACTGGGCTTTACATGGATGAGAGCAGATAAATGAAGCAGCAGCCAACAATGCTCCACATCAGAAGAGCCAGGCAAAGAGGAAAAAAGAAAAAAAAAAAAAGACAGGAAATCATAAGGTTTTAATATGTGTTACAAGGCGTTTTTCAAACTCAACCTGGAGAGAAAAAGGGTCAGTGAAAAAGACAGTAGATTTTCTTGCAGATCTACAGATTTTTATTTACTCGATAAGTAAGGTAGAGTCTTGCTAAAACATTAAAGACATTTTTGTACTCAGCGTTCACATAATGATGTGGAAACAGATGCCAGGAACAGTCTCAAGGGAGGAAAAAGAAACAGTGAACTAGGAAACGAGGCTCCTGTTAGGGCAGATAATTAGAATATCTGAAGAGTGACAAAATTCCAGTGCCAAAAGAGCTCCATTTCACAACATGAAGGAGGTGCCACGAAGATGGAATATAGCAAAGAGCCCAGAAAATTGCTAGTTTCTGTTAAGCCTGTTGTGGTAAAGAGCCCATACACCGGGAAATTTGCTTCACAAGAATAATCTCTCCCTTTCTAGTCTTAGCCAGTTTGTGTTTTTGTTACTTGAGTATACATCATTTATAAATTTGCAAGTAGCCTTTTTCAAACATGGGGACTCACTCATACCACCTCGAGGAAAAGATGTTTTAGGCGCTCCAGAATTAAAATGCACACAAGACCCAGAATCAAGACCACACCAAGACCGGCTGTAGACCTGGGGATTTCAGCCCTGCCACAGCCTGCGTGAGATCCCCTTGCACAAGCTATCTGTCTCCTGGGCTGGGGGACTTGGGGTGCAATAACGACCAGGACTTATTTCTCCTTCAGAAGCCCGTTCTTTACCCCGGGTTGTGTAAGGGCAGGGGGAGGAGGAGGCATCTGGCAGCAAGGAGCAGAAGAGCAGGAAAGAACAGAGGCCGTGTTTTGCTCTGCTCTGTGGAGTAGCCCTGCCCTGGTCCATTTGTTGTGCAATCCAAAACTGCCTGTCAGCAGCATTATTTATGGCAATGCACAGGCTGAGCCTAAGAATCAGGAAACCAAGTCCAGCTTCCCTGATGTCATTCTCCACCCAGGCTTTTAGATTTTCAGCCTGACTTCCTAAGAAAATGAATCTTACATGACTTTTGCAGCCTATTTGTATCACCATTTATCTGTCTGCTCTCAATCTTTTCTTGATAACTTTGTAATGCAGGTCACCAGTTTCAGTCAGATGTGACAGAGGGACACAGGGCTCGATATTGTTTAGTTCCTAATGTTTGATCAAACCATTTGTCCCTGTAGAGAAATGAAAGCTGGAGGGGCATCTGTTCCTCAAGGGGAGGCAGACAGAGCTCAGCATTTGTTCAGTCTGGAAGGGGCCACCTGATCCATCCACTTGTGTGTGTTGGCTGGCTAGATAGCATGCACACAGGTCCAGGCCAGCCACAGCTTGGCTTCCCAAAAGATTTAGGGGCACTGAAGGACACTGAAGGAAGTTATCTGTGTTGCAGTGGTCGGAAGCATGGGCAATGTAAGAGGAACTGGAAGCATGCGGCAGAGCAGCGTGCTTGTGAGGACAGAAAGAAGGAAAGGGAGAATGCAACAAGAAACATAGAGGCTATGGGATGCAAGCCTGTGGTCCAGCCCCTATGGAGCAAACCAGCCATCGCGGGGCTCCTGTGCTCAGCACAACCCCATCTACATCCAGCTGAAATCTGAGAGAAGTGTCCATATATCAAAAGCAAAACTGAGCACTCTTCATGACTCTGTATATTTCCTGGCATGGACAAAGCACAGGAGATAAACCAGACGATGCACACAGTCACAGACATTAGTTCAAAAGGGTTAAGGAAACGCGGCTTTTGACTTTAAAAGCTCCATAGGAACCTTAAGGCTCGAAACAGGAATAAGAAGGGTCCAGGGACATGTCAATAGCTGAGATGATTGCATTCCTAGTAATAAACCAAGGGGCTCTGATTTAATCTATGGAATGACCAGACACAGAAGGAATTCGAGTGGAATTTTTCTGCCTGCAGAGCAGTGGATGGAGCATGCAGGACGAACAGCGTACTGAGAGGGGGCACAAGGTTGTTGAAAAAAGTGCTGTGGAGTTTATCTAGAAACTCAGAGAGGGACATGCTTAATTAGAAAGGACTCCTAGCTTCCTTCAGTCCCAAAATGTCTCTTACTCACTATTAGCAGCTCAGCAGGGGTGGTATGATACGATTACTCATTAGGTAAAGGAATGTCAAACCTTTGCCCTAAGAGGGGACTAAAATTGTCACTCGGACTCAACCTTGCATCTTTTCATGGGCCTGAGCGGTACTGAAACAAGGATCACAGAGCCAGGCTCTTTTTTTTTTTTTTTCTTTTCTTTTCTTTTTTTCTTTCTTTCTTTTTTTTTTTTCTTCTTTTGAAACCAAAAGTTTGCTCCTGCTTCTATGTGCTGAGCTGTCATGCACACACAGTCCTGCTTGCTACATAAGACTGAGAAGGACTAGTCTCTACATTTTCTAACAAAATCATTAGCTAGGAGACTAATAACCATATTTTATATTCTGGGCAGAGGGGAAGATGCAAACAATGAAGCTGCATAGCTTTGTGGCCATGTCTGCACTAATGATTAATCTTTTGTATTGTTATACTGCCCTTGCTGCAGCTTCTGTGGTTTAAGGCTACAAGAGAGGTATTATTTTTTATGAGACCAAATATTTAATTGGAAAAATGGGCAAAGCTTATTAGATTTGTGTCCCTTTTTTCAACTGTGGCAGCTAGGCTAGTAAAACATATTTCCTCCCTCTACAAGTCCTGCTTTTCTGATTAAATCTCTGCAGACTAAATACTGCACTGACTTACAGCACATTCAACATTATTCCCGAGTGTCACTCTTTTCAATGACTAATAAATAAAAATATCAAGTTAATGTACATCAAAGGCATTTAGAATAAAATCTTCAAATTAAACGGGAACATATGTAGCTCATATATCTTTATTTGAATAAAGAATATGGAAAAACTAACAAAGTGTACGATTTCAGCTGATCTGTTTTCCTCAGAAAACTTTGCTGAGTAAGACACTGAAATGTTAAACTTTGTTGCTCTTTCCATTTCTGTTGCTGAAGGAATTTTCTACAATACTGTTGAATGTGTGTTGGGAAAATAACACTACTTTATCCTCTTTTTTATAAGACACTTTGATTCTCTTTTGTTATGCCAGAGATTTAATGTTTCTTTCGACATCGTAATGGCTGTTTTTGCAAGGATTGCCTGGGACAGCAGAAAAACAATCTTGCCAGCTCCTGTCCTCATACGCGGAACAAAAAGCCAACAGATACCAAGCAGTTTTAATGCAGCTTAGGTGGATAACAAGGAACTAAGAAAATCTCACAAAATTCTCATAAAGAGACTGAAAAAAAAGGAAGCACAAGTTATCCAGAAATAACATCACCCTGTTTGGGACCAAACCAAAGAGC
Organism: Anas acuta; assembly: GCF_963932015.1. Classification (NCBI taxonomy): domain Eukaryota; kingdom Metazoa; phylum Chordata; class Aves; order Anseriformes; family Anatidae; genus Anas; species Anas acuta. The sequence continues at coordinate 104,983,592 of NC_088980.1, forward strand.
AGCATCTGAGCTTTCTTTGGGAGGCCACTGCTTGGGATCAGGTGCTCCTACAGGACACATTCTGCAAGCCAAGTGTTGTTTTTTTTTTTCCCTCCCAAGACCTGTGTGGGACTGCCTCTGCTTTCCTCAGTGGAAATACCACCCAAAGGACTGAACTTGCTGCCTTTGCTTTTTCAAGGACTCTTGAGTGGGCAGGAGAGCTATTTCCCCTAAGAAAGTGGGTTATCTGTCAGCAAGTGAGCCATCCCTCTGCAAACACTAGCTCTTTCAGAGAAGGGCTACTCTTGTGTAATCCTGTGGCTTTAGATGATTTCCACAAAAATCTCAAACAGTTGATTCCCCAAACAGCGGACTGATAATGTTCTTTGCTCAATATATTGAAATCCAAGCCTGAGCCTGGAGAACAGGTACTTTCCATCCCTCAGTGCTTCCTTTTATACAAGTGGTTACAGAAGCATAAGCATTAAACTCAATTACGACTTCCTTATGAGGTTGCCCTAGTTAGAGATATACGGAAGAACAGATTTTGCTTTTTGGAAAAACAGAATTTTTCAGCTAAAATGCATTACTTTCATCATCCACACAGATAGAAAGAAAACACACTTAGAAAATATGATGAAGAAAACAGTGAAGCAGGTGGCCTAAAACTCAGAGCTATGGAAAATGTGACAATGGGCAGAAATACCTTAATTCTGGCACATCAGGCAGTGCAATTTTTCCTTTCCCAAACAACCTGGAAGAAGCTAAAATTCAGTATGAGTTGTGTGTACTAGGCAGTTTTTGCTGTATTACAGCTAGCACTCCAGGCAAAGAAGAGCAGGACAGGGCACTGCAGATGCTTGGGGTTACTTGAAAAAGAGCTAACAAGGAACTAAACACTACAGTGATAATATGCAGCCACCATCATCTGCTAGCATCACCATGAAAGCACTGAGAGGCAGGACAGGGCAGAAAATATCTTGTTCAATGGAGGGAATAAGAACAGCTGCGCAAAGACAATATGCTTACCTGTATAATGGATTTTTGGTCAAAGGAGCAAATCTCCCTGCCAGCCCCCTGCCAGATAATTTGTGGAGAACATTTGAGGAGCACTTTTGATTGCAGAGGCTATGAGGATGTCTTGCAAAATCTGTATTGGCAAGCAGAGCTACGTAACTGGATTCCTAATATAATTGCCTCCAGTTGCATATGCAAATATGTTTTCCATATACTCACAAAATGGAAGCTGTCTGTGGGCGAATCTCTGTCATTTTACCATCAGTGTCCTGGCTACTTGGAACAAAAGGCATAAGGAATGGAAGAGAAGGACCTCAGAGGGCCCAGTTAATAAATGAGAAATAGAAAAAATATGTGCTAAGGATGTAGATTTGGTATTTCTGGCAAATGTCCACTTTCAAGTGGACTGCTCACATGACATGGACAAACGTTGCAAGTTGTTGACAAAATTGCATTTTTCTGTTTTCTCCATAACATGAAAAAATCTTTTTTTTTTTTTTTTTTTTTTTTATACAGTAAATCCAAACACTGAAGATTATGTTTATCAGCAAATACTATTTAATTGCAAGCAAACGTTACAAACATCAGTTGAGTGAAGTTTACATGCTTTCTTTTTGTGTGTGTGTATGCGAAAAGCAGCTGCTTTAAGTGCACATGATAGAGTAAATGCAACACTTGGAAAACTGTTGATACACATTTCTCTTTAATTTTGACTAGTGTTGAAATAAGTAGATTGTGAGGCTTTATTCTGTAAACTGCTCTTTCCTCTGACAGCAGTTATGAGTAAGCATGAATGAAGGATATATGAGCCCTGATGAAGCATATGGCTATCTCAGTCCTAAATAACATTTGCAGGATTGTCAGAGGAGTGTCCTTCATATGGGGTTATATGTGTGAAGATTTTTCTGGCACAGAAGATAAACTCATATTGTTTGCTCATGGCTTTTGGGTAGAAAAAACATTTTGTTGAAGAAGTTTCTACCAAAAGGTCTTCTATGTTCATTTCTCTGAATGAAGAAGAAATACCATCTGTAAGTTCTGAAGCTAGGACAGGAGGGAAGATCTCCCTTTAGCTGAGGGGAATGGAAGAAGAACTTTCTTTTGTGGGTATAAAAGCATGAAACTTTCTCAGATTTAAATATTTTATTTTTATGCCTGAACACTGAAAACATCTGAGAGACAACTTTGCCTTGGCCCTCCAAACATGTGGCAAAATGAGGTACGTAGCTTTCATTTCTGAAACCACTTCCGTTGTTCAAGAAAACTGGAAGTGGGTTCTGGACACAGTCTGACATTAAAACAACTAAGATTTTCTAATGTCACAGAACATGATTTTTTATCATTATTTCTTCAGTAAGCATTCCATTCTCAATTTCATATTTCAGTGCATATACCTCTTCAGCCATCAAAAGCCTTAAGGACTGTTCACATATGTGAGAACTGAAGCCTTACTTATCACGTGTAGCGAGAACAGATGTTAGAGGTGGTTTCAGTGGTGATAAGTCATTTATTACCACTATGACCTACCTGTAACAGAAGTAGGGAGCCCTTACAACTTATTTGATAGCACCTCTTATTAATCCACAGCGCCTTTAAACATGCAGCTGGTTTAGCATAAACACTTTAGACAGATGGGGAATTGTCATCTACTTTTTTTTTTTTTCTCATTAATGTTCCAGTAAATTACGTGCATGTTACAGAGAAAAATGAGTCTAATCTCCTTGAGGTCTCCAGTTGTGGAAATTTACAGCTGTAGGAAACAGTTGCAGTAAGAAATAATACTACTAAAGGGAGGGTATGAATGTTAAGAGATTACAGCAAAGAACTGTGGAAAAGATTATTAGATAATTTTATTGGAAAATGTGAGATCTGAGTGCCCTACAGCTCCACAGCATTGTGACATTTGATGGGGATCATTTGCATTTGATGCTTCCATGCTCCTAACATAAGAAAATGTTTCTTTTATAAAGGTTTCAGCCAGCATATAGCATTAATCTTTTGCAGTTATGCAGGCTAAAATGAAAGCTTTTCTCCTATGCTCTTGCACACTGGTGGCTTACATAGCTCCTTACCTGAACACCAGATATTTGGGACCTTGGGACGCTAGTCCTAGTTGCTCATCTGTACAGTTTCGGTCACATAAAGATTGCAACTCTCAGCTTCAGTTTGTTTCCTGAGCTAGTGGCTAAAAATAATGTCTAAACATCAGTCTTTATATACAAAGAAAAGGCCTTACGTTGTGTTTTTGTTGGGCTAAAGTTTCAGAAATTGAACCATTTTCTAGGAGAGCTGAGAAGGAGAAAGTACTGCTGGGTAAGTGTTCACAGGGATATGCCCAGGTTTTTTAGTGCTGCAGGTGATCACTGAGAGAAGCCATACACTGAAATATCTAAATTTCAACTCCCTCTGGGAACCACAGACAACACTTTTCAGTAAAACCTGGAGAAGAATCTGTCACAAAAAAGAAAAACTAAACCCAAATGCTGTCAGTGGATGTCTTCATCCTGATTTACATTCTTTACAAGAGGCATTGTTGGATTAAATGGTTCATGTTGTGGATAAAATAATTAATGAACAATGATGGAATGTGAGTTCCAGGTAACTGATTGCATTTTGGACATAGTTGATTATTTGCATTTATTTAACCTGAAAATACAAAACACGATTTTACCTCTTTTCCAGGTTTTATATCCTTCTTCCATGTGTCTGACAGAAATCAAAAGTGCATCTTTGTTTGCTGATCATCTTAATTTCATCAGATTGCATTTAATATCTGAGCTGAGATCATAATTTGATAAGTACTTTATGTAGGGTGAGCAATGTACATAGTTTGGATGCAGATATAATCACATTTCATGGAAATATCAGCATCACTTCAGGCTCCACCTGGCCAAGGTGTAGCAAAGCAACTGTCCTCCTGCAGAAAGCAAAGTAACAACATTTTCTGAAAAAGTCTCCATTTCATGTGTCCTGTTTTGTTCAGCTGGGCAGAAAACTCCTCCCCAAATTTAACAAATATAACATAAATGACAACTATTGTATTTTCATTTTGGAAAGGTTCATCTGGCTTAACCTCTTCTGTATGGAAATTTGTACCTGCCCCTTGTATTCCAGACAAAAGATTAGTGGAATAATGATGCTGCCTTCACTATTAATAGTATGAGTTCAGGCTGATTAGTTGAGCTTAACCTACTTGTTTTGATAAGGTCTTAAAGTTTACTTCATTTTAAACAAGAACAGAAAGCTCCTGAACGATGTTTATTAAGTATGAAACCATATTTTTCTGTAGTGGCAGTGAAAAGATATGAATAGCTCAAAGGTGCCAAACAAACATTTTAAAGTATACTCTGCAAACTAAATGACCCCTGCCTGTTTTGTTTCCTTAGATTTAGTGAAAATACCCCATCCACATAATAACAGGAAGAGATCCAGCACCAAATTTCTTTGTTAGGAGGTGAGCAAGAAATATTATTTTAGATATTTACCACTCAAAGGAATTAGTCATTAGCATCATTTAATGGAAGGATCAGCTTTGCTATCAGGAAACAAGAAGTTGTGATTCTGTATAGTAAATATTAACTAAATGTTACTTAATCTTGAAGAAAAGAAACCCAAACTTTAAATGCAAGTCCAGGGCAGATGTACTCAAGATATTTAAGAACTGCAAGCCCTTTTATCTATTGAATTAAATGTGCTGGCCAAATACTTTGTTTTCCATCAGGTTTCCTAAGACCCCAACTCTTCTATATCCTCCTCCTTCAGGCAGTGACAGCTAAGGAGACAATTACGCCCTTAGGGGAGGAATGTCACCAACACAGGTCAGGACAGGAGCCCTTTCATTTCATAATGCAGAACAGTGGCCGGTGGAAAGACACTTCCCCCTGGAGCTGTGGCTTTTAAAATAAAACTACACATGAGTTCCTGTGCAGTTTCTACAGCTGTTCCTCGTCTCCCCTGGGCTCATCACCCAATTAGCGAAAGTTTTTGTGGTGAGTAACATGATGTGATATATCATGCCATATTTCCCCCTGTGTGTTGTAGCTTGTGTCCATCCTAGGGCCAGTCCTCTGGTTGTGTAGGTTGTGCAGACATATCAGGAGTTGGTAGACAGGCAGGATGGCAAGCTCACCTGTGTCTCACATCAACCTGGAAACAGCCTGGACCCAGAAACTGGAAGTGAAGACAGCTCTGATAACTTACAGATTGCCCATGCAACCTCATCTGCAATGAAAACATTACTTATCAATCTGAGAAGCCACATAGCTCCATAATGATCCAATTTTTCAACCACAGATCTGAACTTTCAGCCTGAAGCTTATCTGCCCTGACTTGTAACAACAACCAGCCTGGTGGAGCAGCACTGAGGAGCACGGGGAGACTTGGCGGGATGGGGAAGGGGCAGAGGAAGAGCTGTCTGTGCAGCCGACCACAGGCGACTCGGCTCCTGGAAGAAGCATGCTGGAGGCAGTTTCTGACATCTGGGTTGAGAAACAGCTGTGATTTGCTGATCTAAATAATTGAGATGCCTCCCTGGAATTAAGTGTCTCCAGAGGCAACTCAGCATCTGAGCAAATTAGACAATCAGGAAGGATGTGGGATTGAGATAGATGGAAGTCAGGTCTCACGTCTCTCTAACTGTGTGCTAAACGTCTTTCTTGGGTGCCTTGCTTCCTTGCAGGAGATTTATAACAGGCAGCGTCAGTGCTGCAGCCTCCTGGGATCACCATGTGGAAGTTAGTAGCTTATGACTAATCCCGTCTCTGGTCATGGTATTTGAGCTGACAGACACACATCCATCTCTCTGTCAGTACAGAATTCTTGCCCAGGAAGTGTTTCCAGCCCCTTGTCCAGTCTCTGTCTTCAGACACAAAATTTCCCTTTGGACACCATGCCAGTCCAACAGTGCCAGGATATTTCCCCTTATATTTAGGCTTATTTTTCACTACTTTGATCTCTTTGTGCTACCCCACACTGTTTGGCTATCTCCTCAGCTGCCAGTCCCCATGGCACTGTTCCAGCATTTCACTCCATACTTGTGTATCAAATGCTCAATTTCTCCCATTAAGCCTTTTCTTGAAAAAGCCTCTTCCCCTGGCCTCTAATCAATATATATTCTTGAAGAGACTCTGTATGAAAGCTTTATGTACTTATTTCCAATATATGGCTTTTCTGTCCTAAATGCTACATAAAGTAGCAAGGGGAGTAGGGGACAGAGGAGGCAGAAATCAGGAGAAAGGAAAGCAAAAATGACAGAAATACTTCACATTCCCCCAAAATGCATGAAACTGTGCCTATTGCTTCACAATTAGAAGTGGGATTCAGCTGCCTTTCCCTAAAGTGTTTTGAAATGGCATGCATAGTTTTTGCAGTTTGTAGAATGCTATGACTAAAATGCAATTTCTAAAATTTATCATATAGCAAAGGCTACCTTTGCTGGATTTTTATTTTACTTTATTTTATTTTTTAACCAGGATAATTTCCTGTGGCAGCCTATTTCTTATTAAAAAGCAAACACACCACTCCTTGGGTGCATGCCTCTGACATACATGAAAACTGTCTTTCCTTCCTACATGCCAAAGTTATAATTTTTAATAAAAATGCAAAAACTACAAATAAATACTTGAAAACAAATGCTAACAAAACAAAACTCACAAAAAGGGGGGAAAAACCCCTCTCTTAAGAAAGCAGTTTATCATCTTAGCAAGAGGTATATTTTCCAGATCATTATTCTCAAACATACAGAGTCCTTCTATCTGACCAGCCACTTAATTTTACACTCACATGTACATATTACGCTCATATGTACATACTCAATGTTTCACATTTTCTCTTGCTTGTTCCCTCAACAAACCCCATGCCCATGACTGTGTTTTATGTTTGTCAGTGCACAAGGCTGACCCAGGCCTTGGGCTCTACGCAGGGCCCCAGTAGTAGTTGGAGGTGACCACCTTCTACTCCTGCTAGGCCCAGGGCAGGCTGCACCACAAGACAATCCTGGGCACCAAGTCCTTATCAATTCAAGGGTCAGACTTGTGCTTGAGCCTGAATATCATCAGACTGCCCACACTGCCTACAGGAATGTTTGAGTTCTGGCTATTCTCCAAAGCAAGGTCACGGCTAGAAAAACCCAAGACGAAGGGTGGAACTGGAGCTTTCTTTCCTACAGAGTGAAACCAGCACACTGAGGCACACAGTTCAGCAAATTAAAGTCCAAATTTTGGTGAGGCTAACAAAGATAGGATACATGTGGCCACAGAGACTTAAGCTCTGGAAAAGAAATTTGGGGTGGTTATCACATTTGAAAATCAGGGTGTTTGTTATCATGCCTGGTTAGCCAGCTACCTCCGTAATTTAATAGACCAGTGTTGAGAAGATTGACCCTAATCCTTATATACTTTACAATGTTTGGTTTTACCTGTGGGAATTTTGAATTGCCAAGTAGAGCAAAGTTATATCTTGTTACCTTTGCCTCATGAATTCCTGAACATTTATATTTCAAGGACAGAAAGTGCAGAAGACAAATCTGCTGACAAAAACACAAAACCATTACATGCAAATCTCCCTTCTTGTGATTATGTACAAAGACATTAATGTCACAAATTCATCTAGATGCTTGTTAATGCAACTTTTTTCACGTACAAAAGGTGAAAAATTACTTTTTTTTCAATGAACATTCCTAAGTATCTTATTATTTACATTTAAATGGCAGCCACATAAATACTGTATTAACACCTGTCTTATAACAATGATGAATTTATATGTAAATATGCTTCTATTTTGCTCAATGATTTTATATCCCTGCATAAATCAAAAAAGAAATGCATCTTAGTATTTAGCAAAAAGCCTAACATTTAAACTAGTATCATCTCACTGCCATGAAAGACACGGGAGTCATAAACTGCAATATTTTTGGGGAAAGTACACAGTTAATTACTCCCAGCACTCTGTTATGTCTTGGGTCTAAAGCTGAGAGCTGTCATACTGAAACTTGCAGGAGCTTTGGCTTAAAACTGCAGCAAAATATTACTGCTATGAACTAGATCCTTAGGATTATACCAGCTGTGCTTCTGGCCCAGAACACGACTCTTTTCTCATTTAAAATCCAGCCAATACTCATGTAAATTATGTGGGCTGATCTGAGTTTTGTTTTGGGAAATAGACAAACTGTGGTGAAACAGTTTTTCTCCAATGGCTGAATTCTGCAGGGGCTTAGACCGTAATAAGCTTCTCTCGTATAAGCAACATTCAACGCTTTTCACTTCAGTGGACCTTTCATAAAGTTGATAAGAATATGCCTGAAGATGTCTTTAATTGAGCGTTCACACATTCAATTTCTGTGATGATGCTATTGTTAGTCTTTTCTGAATAGCTCTGTTTGTGGTCATATAGGTACATGTATTTGTTGGCAGCTGAGCTGCATTCTCTTTAGACTCCTGTTGACTTGGGCAGAGGCTGTAGATTGAGCTGAAGTCTTGTTCACGCACAGAGAAGTCAATAGGAGTATTTCCAGGGACTCTGATGGGTTTTGATGGCCCTGGCCCAGGACAAGAGTTTATAGTGTTTGCCGCCAGAAAAAACTGAATGAGATCATCTGGTCTGATCTCTGGTTAATCACAGGACATGCAAATTTTATCCAGATATGCCATCACTGCAAGAACATGTTTTTTTCCTCAAGAGATCGGGAAGCGTGTGCCATGGCGAGGAGAAATGGAGGTGCCTTCCTCACTGTGCAGCACCCTGGCTGCTGGGACTGATGCTCCTTGGTGACTCTCGCTCCATTGGCAGCCACAGCTGCCAGAAAAGACTGCAAATGCTGGCTTGCCTCATCCCCTCACAGCGTGTGTGTGTGCACTTCATGCAGTCTTAAAAATAAATACGGTTGTAGTAGGTTAAATCAAGAATGCATGTAGCTCAGTACTACTTCCAAAAGTAGCAGATGCTTACAAGAAATGCAAAAAGCTGGGCAATATAAAATCATCCTTGTCCTAATCAGTAGTTTAGGAATCTCTTGAACCAGAGGATGGAACTGGACCATCATACTGGACTAATCCAGAGGGATTTCATCTTCAGGAACTACCTTTTTATGTAATTATATATAATTTTATTTTATTTTTTTTACCTCATTTATTTTGTTCCCCAAATCTGGATTAATCCCCTTTTTTCTTTTAATATATTTAATCTCATTATAAGAACTCTGTGTGAGGGTAAATCCACTTCCTTCTGATAAGCTGTCTCAGTATTTTCCTCACAGCTATGAGGAAATGTCTTATTTCAAGGCTGGATTTTTCCAACTCCAACTTCCCGGTGCTAGATCTTATCAGGCCTTTGTCAGCACACTTGAAGCAGAGGATGGAAAACAGATTTTTCTCTTTCCCTTCCCCTATTGTATCGTATCCATGTTTAAGTAGTAGCCATTTAGGTTTTTAAAATCCTGATCCAGGGGACCATTTAAGCGCATGATTTACTTTAAGCACGGAAGTAATCCCATTGACTTCAATGGGACTACGCTCAGGCTAAAAGTTAAATGTGTGGTTAAGTGCTTTGCTTGAATAGCATTTAAGTTCTTTTTAATTTCTTATTCGCTTTCATTCCTTGCTCATGATACTTGATCTGTACAATGTGTTAGAAGCACAGCATTTCAAGTAAATAGTTCAACATGGGATCACGTAGGTCACAACACAGCAATTTCCATTGCAGCTTTTGTGTAGCACTAAAGGAATTCTGACTGATGGATACCAAGGGCTTTTCTGGTGTTATTTTCTCTGAGGAGCTAATGCTCTTCATTCTTGCTAATTCCCTCTGCTGCCTGGTTTATTTGTTCAGCAGTGCCCTAAACAAGAAAGGTTTCCTTCAAACAATAGGCTGCTTTGCACTGTGTGTGTGTGTGGTTTACTGAATCCAGACCTAGGGAAAATGTGCTGGTCTTCAGCTGGTATGAATCAGTGCTGTTTGCTGAGATGAGGGAGATATGCTTATTTACATCAGCTAAGGATTTGACCTGCTGCCTACTGTGTTAATATACAAATGTGTGCGTATGTGCAGTTAAACATACAAGACCCGAACAGATGAATAGGCCTTCAACAACCTGCTCTTGGGATAGGAGATATCTTACTAGAGATGCCAGGGCAAAAGAGTGAAATGAAAAATTTTTTCCTGAAGTCAAGTAGGAAAATATGTAGTATGATACTATCTTCCAGTGCCTCTAGCGAAATACTTTTGATTAATGTTAGCAACAAAATCACATCTATACTACAGACCTCCTGAAGCTTTCTAGCATGTAAGGTGTTTCAAATGAATCAGCTTTACTTCAGAATTTTTAGGATTAATCGCTGACCATTCCTATGTCTTACATACACGTGGCCAGGTGCTCTGGCTCCTTTTGCAGACAAAAAGAAGTGGCCATTTAAGATCAGCCAAGTTAGGAAGTACTGCCTAACTCACGGTTTCAATTATTTTCTGAAGGCTTCTATATCTCTCTGTTGACCAGATGTGGAGCAAAACCATTTCTGCAAGGTGCCCAGAATCTGCAGTGAGAGAACATCTTAATGCATAGTACTAACCCTGTACTCCAGATTTTTGTCAACATTCCATAGTAGAACTTTTTGTCATGAAATTGCATATCAGTAATTTGCATACACTGACTATATTGGACATAACAAAGATCCAGTTCTTAAAGAACTAAATAAAACTCAACTAGAATGAGCAAATGGCTATATTCTTCTGCCCAGTTTGCAGTTGGAGCTGGAATGATTTTTTTACTCTACATCTCCATATCTTACTAAAATCTTAGCATAGAGGTGAAAAATTGCCCTCAATTGCAGAGGAGATATCTCAGTTTTCCAAAGCTCAAGAAAACCAGTGAAGTATCTAGTTTTAGCACTTTTGTGAGAAAACTAATATGTTCCATGTAAATGCACAAATAGGAGGCTACCTTTAATATGCTTCCAGCAGCACTGGAGACAACATTTTCTCCATTGTGTTAAATAACTAAAATGAGCCTATCTTCACAGATATTTTTACATGCATTACCTATAGGAAACAAAATAAAAACATCTGCATCAGGAATCCTGGCTAGCCACTGTACTGAAATTAGGATATCTGATACTGTGCTGGACATTAATAAATATAGCTAACCCAAAAGCTAAGTGAAAATCTAGAAAGACTTTGAAGTGTTAGAGTCTAATCCCGAAGTAAATTACTGTGCTATGTTATGCTCAGTAGGAGTTTTCCTTTATCTTTTATGACTTTAACACTTGGATTCAAGTTTTCAGAAAGATGATGATTTAGATGTGGTAACTGCCATCCCGTCTGACTGCAGATGGTGCTAGGAAATGGTAGACAGGAATCTGTACAGCTTGAAATAATTTCTAACGCAGTTATGCTCTAAGTGTGAATGCTCAGAACCTGCCAACTTCCACGCATGCTGGAAGTTACACGTAACCGTAATTTGCAGACTATCTATGAATCCCATTTTGGCCCGTGCCATACAAATATTAACAGGAAATCAAAGAAGAGTTTAGGTTGGTAGGGACTTCTTGAGATCATCTGGTTCAACCCCACGGCTCCAGCAGGACCACCTAAGGAAGGTTACCCAGAACCACGTCCCATCAGGTTTTGAGTACCTCCACGGATGGAGACTCCACAGCTTCTCTGGGTAACCTCTTCCAGCGTCTGTCCACCCTCACCATACAAAGTGTTTTTTTTTGTGTTCAGATGGAACCTCATGTGTTTACTTCATACCCAGTTCGTTCTTGTCCTGGCAGTAGCACCACTGAGTCTGGCTCTTTTGTCTTCATTCCCTCCCACCGGTTATTTATACTTATTTATAAGATCCCTTTGAAGATCTCCAGGCTGAAGAGTCCCAGTTCTCTTGGCCTTTCCTCGCATGGAAGATGGTCCAGTCCCTTAATTATCTTTATGACCATTCACTGGACTTGACCCAGTATCTCCATGTCTCATGTACTAAGAGGCCCAGAACTGGATCCCACACTCCAGGTGTGGCTTTACCAGTGCTGAGCATGGGGGGAAGGTTGACCTCCCATGGCCCGCTCCCATGGCAGTCCTCTTCTTAATGCAGCTCAGGATGCTGCTGGGAAACACTTAGAAATACGCCAGGTCGTGCTGAAACTGCATGTCATATCAATAAGATTCATCTGTCCCAGTTTTAGAGATCTACATTTAGGTTAGTCTGCTACATTCACTTTCTACTTGCAACAAAAATAGGGTCTTCCAAACTGTGACTCAACTAATTTTGAGGTCAAGGTCTATGGCAGGTCAGTTCAACTGTGGCTTAGATGAAAGCTCTCGGTTGGCTACAAAGAAAGCCTAGCTCATTGGCTGAGGTGAACACTGTGCACACTCAAATCCGAACTGAAAACTCCCATATTCTTTTCTTAGTCCTTAGTATTTCACAGCACCTGGAAATGTCTTAAGAAACTTGAAGCATCAGCAAATTCCCAACTGTGCCCAAATGGTTTCATACCAGAACTGAAGGAAACAGGGAGAAAGAGGAAGGATTTGAAGGTAAATGTAGTTGTCCTGTGCTGCCACATGTGCATCTTCATGGGCTTTCTACATTTTTGTTGTTTGCAAGACTGAATTATCTGTTGGTGGGGAATATGGAATTGTATTTTACTTCATATGTTTCCATTTGGAGAGGCTGTCCCCATCAATGCTTCCCCTGGCATTTTAGTACCTTGTGCTCTTTCATGTCTCACCTTCATTTCCCTTTCTGTCTTTTTTATTTATTTTTTGCTAATTCTCATTTGCTCTGAACTCAGTGTTTCTTTTTTGTTCTCCTCCCATTTGTCAGGTCTCTGTAATTGATGTTGTTTTTTCGCAGTTTTAAAAGCTCGGAGTTCTGAGGCAGCTGCACGGGGCAGTGTACTAGTTATATAAAAGGACAGCTGTAAAAACATGTGCAATGGCAATTAAGCAAGAACTGTTAGAAGCATGAAGTCATTAATTCTAATTGCAGTAATGCTCTTCTTAGAAATTGCTTCTAATATCTGAAATGGAGAAAAAGACAACTTCAGGCAGCATTCCAGCTTTACTCCTTCCACTTCCGTGCTACTGCAAGCAAGGGGGCTGTGTTTGTCCTCTTACTGGTTATATTGAGGAAGTGTGATCTTCAGACATCCCTCTTTGGACTTTCGAACCCTCAGGCACTGGAGCCGGTTCCACTTTAAATGCAGCAGAAGCAAGAAGCCAAGTTTCTAGCCAGAGGATTATTCTTCACCAAAGCAATTTCCAGTTTCACAGAATATTATTAAGGCCCTATCGTGAATGCCTTTAATTAACTTTTCAAGAAACCAGCAGATTGGGGCAGTTAACAGCATCTCCAAGAGTTGTTCAGCACATCAAAAACTACGCACTGATAATTCATTCATCTTAATTTCATTAAACCCCAGAATTGTTTCCAACAAGCAACCGCCCTTTAACTAGCTGATACAGAACTGAATGATGAAGATATGCTTAAGCAAACCAGATGAAAACACACGAGGAACCCTGTTCCTTTCAGTTGCAGGCTGAAAGCTGATATATTACATGTCTGCATGCAATAAAACTTTTTTGTTTTAATGTTCCTAGGGAAGCTTGAAACTAAATCCTTGCAAAACATCTGGTTGAAAACTTCAGCATTTTAATATTAAATGCTTCCTGAAATCTGTTTGTGTAACTGTACCATGCAGATTAGCTTCACAGGTTTATAATAAATTGTTTCTAACTCATTTTGTTATCCTTACACCGACTTTGATATCTCCTGCTGATAACATAACACCAGTAATAGTGCTACTCCAAGTTCAATAGTTAGCTGATATCTCAAGCACAAATTCTGAAGACAACCACATCATTTTTATGTTTCAGCTTCATACCATCTTACATTCAACTCTAAAGCTTTCATTCTCCGGTCCGTAGAAGTATTTAAATCCCTTTATTTCATACTTTTGTCTTCCCAAATACAGTGTTCAGTATCTTGCTATCACTTACTGGTCCCTCCTTTCTGTGTAGAGTCTTTGGATTAGACGTTAAGAAACTTTGCACAACTCTGTGAACAGCAGATGTCCCTTTACTGCTGGGACTGGCATTTAGAGCTTTGTGTCAAAGGCCTGGAGTGTTTGTGAAAAAAATTCGGCAGTGAAGTGGAAGATTTTTTTCCACACCTAATAGTCTTCCCGAATGTCCATGGATAGACAAGCAAAAGTAAATCAGAAGTCTTACACATTTTAAAACACATCAAAACTGCTGAAGATGGTTCCTCTGACATCAAAAGCTTAATAGTTTCAAATAAAGACACATTAATTAGTGATGCACTAAGCTATGCATTCTGATTTCATGCCTTCAGCTGGTTTTGTGTTTGCGTGGAGCACAGTGAAGGGCCTTGATGTGGCCTTGCCTGACCCTCCTCCAGACAGGGCAATCACATCGGCAGGGCTCGTGAACTTTGAGATAGTGTCATGCTAACACAGCTGTGCCACTTTTGAGGCCTGAGGTGATATTTCTTTTTACAAGATATGTAGCTTAGTCTAACTCCAGCTATGTAACTTAGGGTAGCCTCAGCTCCTTAGTCCTTCCAGCATGAGTGAGAGCATCTCTCTCTCCTGGCTAAAGAAGGAGCCTTGTTTCCTAACTTCAACTACTCAGGTAAAGCTCAAAGTCAGACTGAAGGAGGGCTCCCATGGCCTCTGAATGACAGGAGAAAGTGGAAACCACTTAGAGGCTCCTGAATTACTGGAAAGCATTAAGACCAGAACAAAACAAAATAAAAACTTCAATTCCTATAGCCTTAAAAACCATACCAACTGCTAGCAAAGTGTTGTGTGTGCTTTAGATTAGGCATGTAATCAGACAATAGGCCCCCAGTAGGATTTAATGTCAATTGAAAGCAGTGGAACTAATGGTGTGCTTACAAATAAAGCTAATTAAGATTTGGTAGAACTGGGGACTATTCCATAGAAGTATCAAGAGAATTAATGTCGATATATAGCACTTTGCATGCCTCGTGAAGACTGAAAGCAAGTAAACATACTTTCAGCACGATCATTAAATGACTGGCCTATCTCAGGCATAAATGTGAAAATATATAGTAGAAAACAACTCTTCCAAACAGCAAATAATTGTATAAATACAAAACCGGAACAAAATCCCACAGCTAATGTATAACACAGGAAATTCCATTTCAACATATTTCTTGATTCTTAATCCTGCCAGGTGGAATGGATCAACAAAAAGGGAGAAGTCACAGTACACTGTAAAAAAATGTTATACATTTGTGGAGGTCATCCAGTAGGACAGAAGGCAACTCCAAAAATCAACTACAACTCCCATTGCTAAAGTTCAGTTAGGTTCAAGTTTAATGTTGATCTGAATCATTGGAATTATTTCAGTTTAAATTTATCAGATTCTTGCAAAAGACCTGTTTTTCTGCAAATCCCTTTTCAAGTTATTTCCTTTTTTTTTTTTTTCCAATGTATACTTATTACTTTCAGTAAATTTATAGCAGTATGCTATACTCTGCGGAGAAAGAGACTTTTGCTCACAAAGGCTTCTTCAGATTGTGTCCAGCATGAGAAGCTGTTAAAAGACTATATCTTAATTTGCAGCCACAGCAGTAAGCTCTGAATCATCTGCTTGTATTAGCTTGTGAAAAAATAGTCATGTCAGTACCACAATGTGGTGACATGGCACACTATTGGTGATCGAATTACTCAAATTTAGAAGAACACATTAAGAGGAAACAGTTGAATATGGCAGCTGACATAAAAATTGGAGATATCCACAATGGGTCCATACAAGACAGATTTGAAACATTAAAAGAAAATAGAATGGATATTTGATATGTAACCTGAAGTTATAATTTTGGAGATTTCTGTTTAATTAAATTCAAAATGAAAATGTGAGAGAAATGATTTCCAGAGTGAGCACTACCAGTAATTACCTTTCAAGAACAGAGTGTTGGGTTCCCAAGTGCACTTGAAAGATTAAATATAAGTCCAAGATTAACTTTAACAGGTATAATAGCTATAGATAATTTTGTCTTCAGGTTGAAATTTCCTAGGTTTCTTACACCTCCTATTTCAACCACCAAATATATAAAAAATAATATTGGAGCAAAGAATCGGGATTTTTTTTTAATTATTATTTTTTATTTTTTTTTTAATGAATAAATCTATATAATAATGCCTATTTCCGTTTGCTTACATAGTGGGTGTAATACGACATGAAGAATAACACCTAGGGTGATGCAACACACTTCACAATGTTCAAAATCAACCGTATTGAGAAAAAAGTGCCTGACATGCATGAGGCTTCATGTCTCAACCTTAGCTTATTTCCCTTAAGGACTAGCATTGCAAGGTGCATGGATGTGTTTGACTGTGGACCCACACGGGCAGTCAGAAGAAGAGCAATTCTGAAAACAAGACATGGAGTCGGTGCCTGAGGCAGCCTCCAGCATCTGCACACTTTGACAGGGGTGCTGGTCTCCCTCCCCATGGGTCTGAGGCTGGCTGCTTTCTTGCAAATTGCTGTGAACTTTGGGTGATGTGTTGGACTGCCATTTTTACTCTAGATCAAGTACAGTTTTCTCTGCATTGAGTCAGGCTGCTCCTGGCAGGGGACTGCAAGTCCTTCAAGGCTGCTTGCTTGGTATAGTCACAAAAGATAATTTGAAATATTTTGTACAATGATGAATCTTGGTCAAGAAGTCAGCAGTATTTCAGTGAACACGCAGTTCATATATATTAAAACAAAAAATGAATTCCCCTTCCCTCCACCATTTTCAGAAAATAAGAGTGGAGCTATCTAAATATGTAATGCAAGTCGAGGACTTGCATTTCCCATTAAAAGCTAACGGGTTCTCCATTCTTCCTGACATGTTTTAAGTAGTAATAATAATAAAAAAACAAGTCCCTTGCCTAAGCAGCACTAGTCTTCCTGGGCCTTGACCATCAATCACCAGTTGACTCTTATGAACTACGAGGTAAACAAACAAACAAAAGGGATGTATTAAAAACTGATGTTACGGACCACTAGCCACATACACCTACTTTCATTGTCCCCTCTTTGTCTTCAAGGGAGTACTCCTGGTGAACATCACAGGTGCGATACTACCTGCCAACAATACTTGTGCATATTTTATATCAAGCATCTGCCAGCATTTAAGTATCTCATTTCAAAGTATCTAAAACTTCATGCTGCTCGGATCCCAGATGTACTTCAGACACATGGGTTTACTGAAGAAAATCATTAAGGGGGCAAAAAGCCCAAACATCATCAAGAATAATGATGTACAAAATGCCAAGATTTGCTTATTTCATCTCAGACTCTACTCATATGCCAGGCTGCACCTGGATTCCCTAATTCTTTCAACTTTTGTATCTTCAGAATGTATATGAAGAAAGCAGTGACGCAATTCAATGTTTTTTATAGCTGAAGAGATTAAATGTTGGAAGCTATTTTTAGCCAAACTAATTGTAATAATTTCACTAAGAACATAAACTGCAGATGTCTCCTAAGGTAAGAAGCAAGATGACTGACAAGCTGTAAGGAGAGGACTACCGAAAAATAACAGATCCGTATCGCGTTCAATTATGTAATTCTATCCAACACTCCCCCTAGTGGTTTTGCCCACACGGCTGAGCACGAAGTCCCATACAAGCAACCTCCCCCCAGCCTAATGACAATATGTCCCATTAATAGGATTAAGTACCTTGTCATCAGATAAGTCGAACATGGCAAAATCCCTGTCACTCTGAGCAATTAGATCAGAGCACAGCCCCAGCCCTTCCTGACGCGGGCAGCAATTTTTCAGAGGACGCGTTTCAGTATTAATGGTAAATATGCTGGTTTTTAACTTTCCTTTGGCAGTGGGTTTGTATTTCTTTGCAAAGTTAATCGGTATTTCATTATAAATGTAAAGGTAAAATGTGCAAGTGACTGTAGAAGTAAATCCAGGATATAGATAAATCCCAGCTCTTCATTTACATATGCACTTGCAGCTGATAATTGCATCTTCCAGAAGGCTGCACTGCCTAACAAGAAGGAACGTAAACACCATGTTTACCTTATGAGATGAGGACTATAAATTGTAGTTGCATGGTTTCTAAAAAATAAACCTTTCTCATGTAACTTTTTTTGGGAGGGAAATAAAGCAAAAGTCTTTTTTTTTTTTTTTTTTTTTTTTTGTAGGAATTTATTTCAATTGCTGCTGTGTTTACTTATAAAAATGATCTAATTGCCAGCTTCTTAGCACACCTATTACTGCCTTTGCTATTTTAAGTATTATCCTGAAGGACAATGAAAGCGGTCACAAATTTGGAGATAAGGAGGGGAACAATATTCTAGAAATTTCCTTTTCAAAACCTAGCAATAATGTTTAGCATGGATTCGTGTATAACATGAACTAACAATAAAAAGAGTAAAAAGCTTTTAGTGTAAGAGAAAAGAGACAGACTGAGCTTCATAATCTTCCAGTTTCATATTTTTTGTGTCCTGGTTCTATTACACCACTGTGTAAACTCAGTGGAATTGATCTATTAGTATGAATAAATAGAGTACGAATGAGGTCACCTTTTTACTCATGTGTTTTTACTAACAGTAGGAGTATATTACAGATCTGAGAAACCATACTTAGAGAGTCAGAGACAAAAATAAAGGGACTTGTATTATGCTTAGTAAAAATTACCTAGGCATTTGGCCATCACAAAGATCCTTACATCTAACTTTATCAACCTGCTTTTTTAACAGAAAGACCATGAAGTCCTCTTGGGTATTTCTAATATATGTGCTCTGTCTGAATGGTCACCACTGTGCACCGACAAGGCAGGAGGAAACAAATCTCCGGGAAAGCCTCAAGAGTATGTATGCATTTCTTACGGGGGGTGTGCTGGAAGTCCCTGGGCCCAGGTCTCCATTCAGGCTTGCCCTGGTGCTCTTTGACTTCCGTGCTCATTGCAGTCAAGAGATCTGTTTTCATGTGTGGAGCTTAGAAACTGTGATATAGCTGAATTTTGCTGAAACAAAGCATCCACACACACACAATGGGGAAATAAGAACAATCGAGTGAGAAACTAAAGGTATTAACAGAGAAGCCTCCTGTGACAAAATAAACTATTTACATTTTTATAGGTTATTTGGTCCTTCATAGATCATTAGAGTTTAAGCTGAACGCAATGTTCAATCCCACTGATTTTTGTTTGTTTAAATAACCTTTGCGAACGTTTATTCCAGAATTATATGCTTAGCTGGAAAAGATGATTATTAAAAATAATTGAAATAAAATGACTTAATTTAGGAGAAAAAAAAAAAAAACACAACCCTACAACAGATGTTCTGTGTATACTCACCTCTAAGCATAGCTTTACTGTGTAGGTATGAAGCCCAAGAGGATCAGCCATGAAATATTCCTTTGCTTCTGTCTATTTTAATAGTACTTCTGTGACAAACAAAATGTTAGAGGAGGGGAAGAGAAATATAATGGAATAAATGAATGACATATGCTTTTGGCAGTCTCATGGTAATGTGCCCTTTACTTGTTTTGTATAGCTCCAGTAATATTCAGGATATTTCTACACAGGGAGCAAATACAGATAAAGAATTTGCACTCGTGAAGAGATTCAAGGTGCAACATGGAGACCAGTCTGGCCTTTCACCAAAACTCTATGGGTGTTACCTCACAGGACCTCTAGAGATTATATTTTTTGGAAAGCAGGTTGCAGGCTCCTGTAATCTACATCTTCAAAATATTAAACTCTCACAGACTGATTTCAGATCAAAAATAAATATATAGGTTTTGTCATTAAGAAACTAGTGAACGACCCTTGGAGACATCCAAAACCCAGGATGAGGTCCTGAGCATCCTGCTCCAGTTGACCCTGCTTTCAGCAGGTGGGTTGGACTCAGTGACCTCCAGAGGTGCCTTCCAACCTCAACTATTCTGGGCTTTGTTGATCAGAAATGGGACAGTCAAGTATATAGCTGATCACTGGCAAAGACTCTGAGCCCGAACCTTGGCTCATGTTATTCAGCCTTGGCTGCATGTTATTCAGCACTCACTGTCCCAAGGTTTGGCACTGCAACTGTAGGGAAACATAAAGCTGGTTTGCTTTCCTTTGTCATCTGTGTGTGACAATTTGTGCTAGTGCTAAAATTGGATTAAGCCACTCTATAATTTTATTTATGTATTTATTTTAGTGTTATCTGAAGTTGGAGAGAAATATGTAGATGACGAGGTAAAGAAAGCTCTGATTGGTATTAAGCAGATGAAAATTATGATGGAAAAAAATGAAGATAAGCATATAGATCTGATGAAAACCTTGAAGAAGAGCAGTGAAGAAAAACAGGTAAAAAGTGCACCTTTTTTTTTTTTTTTTTTTTTTTTTTTTTTTAAAGTTATGGCTATTTTTAGTCAAAGATGAGGCAGGTTGTACATGGACTTAGACTACCTCCTGAAAGTGGTATAGCATGCTATTATGCTAAGGCCAAAAACCAACCCAAAGAGGATCCCTTGGAGTCTCCCTTTTTCTGTGAAGAATGCAAACCATATTGTATATGCGTTCTGAGGAGCATACATCTTTTTGTGCAGTCCCATAGCAAAGCCAGGGGCAATGGGAAATCTCTGCTTCTGCTTTTTCTCACCAGCAGAAGAAAACTCTCACAGTAGGTCTATAGAGGTTCTCAGTGTATGGATCCTTGAACCAGGAGCTGGGCCAATGGACATTCTTTTCTAGCCTGGACTGATGCTTCTAAAAAAGTTAAAGCATTAGTTCACATTTGCCAATTTCTTAAGAAAGAGGTTGTGTGTTTGCAGGAACCTGGCATATTGAGGCTTCAGTTGACTGAAGCTCTCAGACTGCACTGGAGTAAAGCATTGAATGAGACCAACGCCTGTCTCACTGGTGTCTTTTCCAGATTTTGTGGTTCTTTCAAAACCTAGAGGTGAAGAGTTTCCATCTTTCCTCAGAAACACAGCTTCCTAACTGAGTGCCATAGTGTTAACTTTTCCCTTGTGGCTGTGTCTAAATCATTTCTAAAATGAAAATAAAGGAGCGAGCAGTAGACAAAATGCAGCTGAGTTACCACAAGTTAGCACATTACGTTGTCTCAGCCCATCCTGGTTGTAAGTTAAAACAAGTCATCTGGCACCATCCTCCTTGAGATTTGTGTTCTTGAATTTTATTCTGCAGTTGTTTAGTGACAAGAAGCAGCCTAGGCATAGTCAAAGCTGGTGGTGACCACCATGTGAAAACACAGATGTTCTGCAGTAAAAGGAGCCATGAAATGCCCTATGTGGACTCAAACATTATTTAGGAGAGAGAACTTGAGTTTGTAACATCCAGCAATGTGTTTAATTCATTTCTTCATTGATTTTATGGTTCATTTCTAGAAATCACCTCCTTCAACAAATGAAGACCAAGGCAACTACAGGCAGCTTTGCAAAGGTGCTTAGTACAGAAAGTCTGGCTGCTCAGCCCTCCATGTCCCCTCGTACACTGCAGGCCTTAAGGCACTTCCCAGCTTGCTTTACAGACTTCAGACCTTCAGAAAAAAAAAAAATATATATATATATTGCTGTAAATAATAATGCTCTCTAGAGAAAGAACAGGGGATTAGAGGAAATCCTAATGTCCTGGTGCGATGCCTAAGCTTAGAGCAATGTTCTCAGATGATCCTGTGAAGTGGAGAATACTGAATATTAAAAAAAAAAATAAATAAAACAAAAATACAAAAAGATCTTAACTATTGCTTTCAGTGAGCTTGAAAGAAAATTCAATTTTGGCCCAACTTGGAGATTATTTTAAACTAAACGTATTAGCAATTCAAAAAGTTCCTGGTAACTTGCTGACATCTTTGGAAACACCACTATGCTCCCATTATTGTGTCCATTGTTGGTTCTTACTGGATGATTTCATTTGCACAGAATTTATCCCCAACAGCAAGAGTTCATAAAACACTGAATAAATATATTTAGAAAGATCAGAAAATAATTAAACATCAAACATGAATAGCAAAATTACTAGCTCCACCAAGCACTTTCTGACAGAAGTCTTCTTTTCTCAGAGACTTTTCTCTATTGAAATAACTGCCAGGAAGGAGTAAGTCTGACCCATTAAGTATTTCTGTCATATTTAGGAACAGCATGAAATAGTGTTTGGAAACCTAAAGTATTAAAATATGTTGCACTGGAAGAAAGAAATTTATGATGTGCAATCTACTTTAACAAGAAGTTTTCTGTCTTTCCATTGTCCAGTCTATTCTAAAGTGCTTCTTCTAATCATTGCTCAGCTTTGTGCTCTACAGGATGAAGAATGTTCCAGTAATTAGAAGCAGCATTGCAAAATGCATCTTGTTTCCATTTGGTGTAGAAGAAGTACCTCACACTTCCACAAGGGGGGGAAGAACACCCCTCACTACAGTTTTTGGATTAGTATAATCACAAACAGAGGAAAATACATACATACTTTTGGATACTTCTGCATTAGAGAGGGAATTTGTGTATGGCAAAGACCTAGCTTCGTGAAGCATCACAGGCCCTTAAAGAACAGAGCAAAGTAGCAAAGCGGACTGTTTTATTTTGTTTTGTTTTTCATAACCTCAAAGATCCAGGTTGACTGTAGAGATCTGTTTGGTTTTGTACACTGCACTCTCTGAATGTCAGGAAAACTCTATATGGAAAAGCTTTTCAATTTCCCCTTCCATCCACATGTGATTACAGCTGAAGAGGCAACACACCCCAATGATTAAAGATTAGAAAAAAGGAACAATAAATAGGCAAAATGAGTGATCAACACTAGGATAAGCATTCAGGATATTAATATGAAAATTGCCATCAACTGAATCTTTTTCCTTATTCAGGAAGCTTTGCGAATTATGGATGAAGTAAAAGAAAGATTAGAAGAAGAAGAAAGACAATGCCAAGTATCCTTGAAAAATCTATGGGATGAATGTGAATCTTGTTTAGAAAGTACCTGCATGAGATTTTCTACAACTTGCAGACGTGGTGCGTCAACATTTAGAAGCAAGGTAGGAAGAAATTTTGTATCTGGGAAATACTCTTGAATCCACACACTGGTTTTGGAGAGAGCACTTCTCATTTTCTCAGTGGCCAGCTCTTTCAGCTATATCAACTTACTAAAATTAATTTGATTTGGAGGGCCTGGAAATGTGAAGTTATAAAGCACAGATTACATTTAATTACATTCATTGAACACTGAGCCAAAGTGAGTTCTGTGGCACCCTGGCGTGGCTCCATGGGCATTGATTATTCCTCTGGCTCCCAAGGAGTCACTCCAGATATACAGTGATGTATCTCACAGTAGGACTTGCATTAAGATGCTCAATAACTGTGAAAAATACCACATAGATTCTCTGTGCTCCATATGATAATCAGAGTTAAAATTGTACATAGAATTAAGAAAAGTCCCCATGGAAAAAATAATCTCCTTACACGATACCATTCTTTTCTATATTTAGGTTATACTATATCTACTCTTTAAGTAACAAAATGGCTTTAAAGTATTTAATTGTTTTTAACAGAAGAAATTGTTAGGTTTGCTAATTGTTAGAGAGATTCCCCAAATTCTACCAGAAAGAAAGTATGCTTTCCTGGCTGGGACATTATTACAAGATTTAACAAAACTGTATTTTTTTATTATTATTATTTGGGCATATGCTTTAACTGCAGCTTAACAACAGATCCTTCACAATTGTTGCTACTGAAATGTTAGCCAAGTTACCTAGCTTTCAGATCCCCAGGCACTGAAAAATATGCTAACTGAAAACTTACACATGGTGTGTCTTGCATGTGAGAAGCTTTAGATCGAAAGTGTTTAGCATTTGTGTGTATTCTTAAAATTATTCAAGTAAAAGTGTGGGATGTATTAAATTTAAGCCTATTGGTGATTATTTGGGATTTTTAGATATTAATTCCTGATGTATCACCTGGAGTTTCAGGAGTCTTTGAGTGTCAGGTGGAAATCCTTGCAGTAAAACATACACTGCACCATCACTGTCTTTGACACTCTCAATAACTTCTCCTGTGAGCTCTATGATTTATTTGAAGCATTCAAAGTGAGAAATGTGTTGTGACCTAAATCGTGTTTAAAAAAAAGGAGGACAAAGACTCCAGCTGTGGCTGATGGCACACAGGCAGTGGGGGCAATACAAGCTGAGGCTGATCCTCCAGCATGGATTCACAAAGTGCCTTCCCCCTAGTTCTGCCAAAATGCCTGTCAATGTATACATGTATGTATTCACATATGTATATGTGTACATACATACTTGACATTGTGCTTCTTAACCCTTACCAATTTTCTAATGCCATAAATTGTGGCTTCACAAGGCAGTGTTTCTGCTCAGGTGAAGGCATTATGTCAAAGTGGGAAGCAGGGAACGAGCAGCTGAGACCTGGGAAATGGGAACTCCACGAAGCACAGCTGTCACTCAGTCTCCTCCATCAGCAAGCCATGGACTCGAAGCCACTGCTTTATTGATTTTAATGGGTTTGGGTTAGCAGAGGAATTTGAGCACTTGGCTATTGGTGAGAGGCAAGGGCGTTTACAGATTACACTGAGAACAACTGCCTTCTGTTCTCTACATGACACAAAACTACCACAGAAATATTTCCAAGATAAAGTCCAAACTGTATGTTGGATAAAACCCAAAAACCAATACTAACTTTGAGCGTCAACAGATTAAAGGCCAATCCTCTTCCTCTAGACCTGATTTGGAGCTAATAATTTAGACTAAATGTACTTGCACTCTTGAGTCTAACATCTTAAATTACTTTGGAGAATTTGCTGTGATTTCAGTTGTAAGAGAGCACATTGTTACTATAGGTATTTGAAAAAAAAAAAAAAAAAGTTTAGAGCCACTTCCCTGAGAGACGAAAATCATTAAATTGGCAGCTAATCTATCTCTTTCTTATATTCAGGTTGAAGATTTTTTGAGGAAAATACCTACGCTTATTTTCACTTTTCATGAAGATCAAGGAAAAGACATCCAGGTTAATGAAAAGCCTGAGAAAGAGGATACCCAGCTAGTAAAAATGGAAGATTTATTTAGCCAACTATTATCGGACATGGGCTCAATATTTGACAGAAGTTTCATTTTTTTCAAGCACATGCAAAAAGAATTTGACCAGTCCTTTCAAGCGTATTTCATGTCTGATCTGGATTTGAACGAGTCCCCCAGCATGCCTGCTTTACCCGAGGATACTACCAGAAGTGATGGCTTACAGAAAGACTGGGGCATACCGGGCTTCCTACAGACAGTCTTTGATTTCAGCAAGACAGTGTTTGAAGGTGTCAGTGAGGTGATTACTGAAGCATTCAATGAATACAAAGATAATAGAAGAGATTTGACAGAACAAGCCAAAGGCAAGTGTTGAAAAACAAAACTCAACTGCCTGGTCGGTGACATCAAGCCTCTCAGGATTGCTAAACTATAGCTTGTGGCTCAGTCTGTGGCATGTTAGTGTAAGACGTGGTATGGAGGCTACCTTGGTTAAACAGGCATGGGCCAAGCATAAATTCATTGGATAAATTAAAAAGAAGAAATCACCTAGAAACCTCATAGAAATATTGAAGTGGAACTTATGGGTCCCACACAGCCTAATTTTCATGGTATTTCTCGAAATGTTTTCAGGAGTTTCTCAGGAGCTCTTGAAGTCATGGCAGATGCAGGTTTTCACAAGGCTGACTGACAGGTCTGATCTCAGCCTTTGTCAGGAAGACTTATGTATCATGCCATATTGACGTGTCTCCAACTCTAAAAAGTCAGGGTAATTCTGCGAGATGTCATGGCATATCCCTGCCCTTGCCAAATGACATTAAGCTCTGCCAGACAGCTGCAAGCCCTGCCTGAAGCTACTGGTGCAATGTAGTGTACCAGTCAAATACAGAAGAGCCACAGGATTTCCCAGTAACCAGGAACACACTGGGCATAACTTTGGTTTAACTCTTGATAGAGGAAACAACCCTCAGTCAACCTTTAAAATACAAATAAGCTTTATCCTTCCTATCTTATTAATGAAAATTAAAAACAAACAAACAAACAAACAGCAACAACAACAACAAAAAGCAGTTCAAATACATGCTGATGCCTATCTATAAAGAGATCACAGTAAGGATATGCAATAACTCTGAGTGGGAGGTGGCATAGTCACTATACAGTCATCAAAAAACATAAATTGAAGCGATCCTACAAAAGTGATTTTTAATTTTTCCTGAATCACGACCCATGTTACCTTGGTACTGTGCTCTCATCTAGCTCTACACAATTACAAAACATCCTGATTTCTAAAGGTCAAACAGATCTTATCAGAATGCTCATGCTGTAAAAATGGTCTGTGGTAATATTAAGAATTGTTAGACTATCAGTGGGAAATACATTACCATGCCTTTATAAGGGAATTATATGAATTCCTTGGAAGAAAACAGGGTTTACATCATCTCCTGATTTTGACTTCTGAATGTTTAATCCCTATTTTTTGCTTGGACTTATGCCAGTTATTTTGGATTCAGTGCAAAAAGTATCTCTATATAATCAAACGTAATAGGTAACAAATGTGTATTTATTAAGAACCTAAACTTAACGTCGGTCTAAAAATACTGTAATTTCGCCCTAGATTCTGACAGAAGTGGCATGTTCTCAAAAATTGTGTCAGGACGTCAAAGAACTCTGTGCAAAGAGCTTCGAGAGAATTCCTCTGGATGCATACGGTTTCACGAGAGATGTCAGAAATGTCAAGACAATCTTTTGCAAGGTAAATACTTTCTGATTTTCTGATTTATTTCTGTAATGTGTTGGCCACTGGTTTGTACATCTTGAGGCTGTCATTTTCTACTGTGCTGTTTCCATATTTTTGGAATTAACAGTCAGTCACTGGGTTTTTACTGTAATTAGGAATTTAAACACCATTAGTCATTCCAGATGATTTCAATTACCTTTCCCCGCTGTCTCCACACAGTGTCAGTATAACTCAGTTGTTAACATCCTGCTGGAGGTCCGAAGTTGAACACAAAATACCTATATACACTGTGAGAGTTGCCATCCTACAGAGGAGCAAGAGGTCAGGCAGCAATCAGTCCTGCCTGGGTGCACAAGTGCTGAGCAGAAAGCGAGGTGAAGCTGAAACTCCTGACACTGGCTTCTCCTGCAGGCAACCAGACATCATGCCAGGCAGCATTAGCTCCTCACAAGGAAAGCAAGCACTGAAGAGCTTGTAAAACAGGGCTGACATGGCGAATAAAAAGGGGCGTGCTTCTCAATATGTAAGAAGATGGCAACGCTCTGGCATGCACTCTCCATGGGCACCTGGAAAAAAACTCAGACTGTATCACACAGAAACGCTGTCAGGACTCCCACTGCAGCATAACATGCCTGCGTTTCCAGAGTTATTTATGCCTCAAAAGCCACAGGAAATACTTAAATCCAAATATCTTCAGAACATCTCCAGTGTTGCAGATTTAAGTGATCCAATGACACATTTTGGAGAGAACATCGGACCATTTCCATCTCACTAAAAACACCTTTTTGTCTACAGCTGCTTATTACACATACCAGTTCGTATCTGTGGTTGCTGTGCTATCAGCCTGAAGGTGTCCCTTGATAGTCCTATTTGATAGAGAATAAATTGAATGTGTCCATGGTAATTCTTGCACAGGAATAATATAATACTACTGTTTAAACTACACATTTTACAAAAGAAAAGAGACAGCAATCCTCAGTCACATACTAACGTTTAGCAATTGTTAGATAAAGCAAATTAGGCCTTAACACTCAGCAGGAATACTAATGTCAGGAATTACAGTCTTCTAATAACCCGTACACTTGGGATGGATTGATAAATGAGCAATTAAAAAAGAGATAACATATTAGGAGATTAAGAAGTTGCTGAAGGTAACAACTACCAGTTCTTTGTTACCATACCCGACAATCTATTGCTATGTGATATGATACAAACCTTAAAGTACTTGCTAAGTCGTTGTAATGCAGCAAATGGGATAATTAATCCATTTAGTCATTGTAAGCCTAAACTAAAGCTACCAAAATAGGTCAGCAAGAATTAAACTTTTTTATTTAGCATTATTTAAACACTAACCCAAAAATATGCCTCCTTGCTAGCCTGTTTTTGTAGTTTTCCTAGATTTCTGTGCTTTAGATGGAGGAGGCCAAGTAGAAGACGCATGACTTTCTGTAAGCTTCTCGCTGGCTGTCTTTCTAAACAGATTGCCCAAATGTTCCTGAACTGCACATCAAGTTTGATGAAGCCTTTAAACTGGTTAATCTCTCTGGCGAGCAGTACGAGCAGATTCTCCAGATGGTTCAGCGCCATACAGAAGACACTTCCTACTTGTTGAACAAGATGAAAGAAAGATTTGGCTGGGTCTCTGAGCTATCCAATATGACCATTGGACCAGAAAACATTTTCAATATAGTTAAGGTAAGGATTATCTACTAAAGGGAACTATTTCACAGTGTTGTCTTTCACCTATGCCTTGCTCACACGTATGCTCTTGGGGATTGTGGCTGTTTGCGTATGTGTAATTTTTGGTCTTTATACTGGAAAGTTCTTACTCAGCTTGAATTTACGTATGTTTGATAATCCCTCGATGAGCTGAAACTCCAGAGATTAGAAACTATTTTCCTCTAAATTTGGATGGCTGCCTGACAGGCTAACCCGAATCATCTCTAATAAGAGCAAATTGATACTAGCAGCTTTGGCTGGCCTCGGATTCCCTTCCTGGGCAAACTTCACTGTACCAGCCAGTAACACATCCTTAATGGATCACTGAATATATGTACCTGTCTCTACCTATATATCCCAAAGCACAAAGAAAGCAACTGCTATGCAGGTTATTGCAGTGGAAGCTGCATATCATAAAGAGTAGCTGTCAATATTGCAGTGAATACATCATGATTAACTATACATTGCCCACAAGAATACATTCAAGGTAAATTCAATGGATTTTACTAGGCAGGGACAAATCCTGTTCTCCCTTTCAACTCAGAAATCCAGCACACTACTATTACTACAAGAACTTTATACAAAATAATTGTGTAATCCACCAACACCCCCTCACACTCCCTTCACCCCAAAAATCAGGAACAAGGAGATGAGCAATATTTAAGTGCTCTTTCCCAACCAAGTCTGAGCTATCTGCTCAGGAAAATAAAGCTACAGATCTAAGTCTGGTTTAGGAAAACACATAGGAATGAGTAACTTCAACCATGCGCACTTCCTTTTGAAATTAATGGAACAACTCAAACATAAGTTTTCATTAAGAGATCAGAAGCTCTTTATACGCATAGTTCATGGTTTAAATACTAACTTACAGTTGTTAAACACGGTCTTGCAGTGCCGTGTCACCTCTTCCTGCTGCTTACAATAGGCTTTGGTATAAACTCAAGACACCCACTGTCTTTTCAGAACAAAGTAATTTAAAGAAAGTAGACAAGTTTAAAATATTCTTTGGTTTAATCTTCTCTTATTAAAGATGGAAGGCACAGTAGGTATAAACAAAACTGAAAGCACACAGCAGGTTGTAGTGTCTAAAGTACGGATTTGCTGTCTTCTAGGTGGTACCTGGGGATCCCTCTGGTGCAAATGAAACTGTGGTAGATGTGAATATTCTGACTTCGCCTACTTTCACCATTAAAGTTCCTCCCAACTTAGACCCACAGAGTGCTGAATTCATTGAATACATAGCTGGAAAAGCACTGCAACTATACAAGCAGAATTTTTAAGTGGTAAGTTCATTCTCTTCTCCTTTTATAGAGAACACAGTTCTTCATAAGAGATGTTTACATTGCAATAAACATTAGATGGAACAGAATTCAGCCATGGTATGTTCAAGACCATCTCCTTAGAAACAATGTATTGATTGAGAGACAAACACAAGTGTTACAGAAAACAAAAACAAATGCTCAATGTTCCAGCCTGCAAAATGCAGACAAGATGATATTAAAAGACTTTGCTTATTTAACTGTGAAACCCTCGATCTTTAAGTAACATCTGGGATGAGGTAATGTAATGACAAATATTCCATCAGAAAAGAATTGCCTTGCAACCACAGTCCAGAGCTTTGGCATCAGACACCATGTCTTCGCCTCCATTAATCAAGTACAAACTGAAATTACCACTATTCATAATGTGTTTTTTTTTTTATTATTATTATTTTTGGTGGTGTTTAAGAGCATGCTCCATGTTATTTTTGACAATAAAGGACTGAAAAGTTAGGGCCAGCATCATGACTTGAAATAGTCGCTTTGCCATAAAATTTGCACATTAGCAGTGCTCTGCTCAGAGTAGCAGTTAACCAAGTCTGCAATTTGACTTGTAGGAGTGTGCAGAGGAAAATCCTCCCCACAGCCTTCTAACCATTTCTGTAGGAATTGCTCATGGAGGCCTCGCTCTGCGTCTATGAGATTTCCAGATGGGGAGGGAGGAACGAGGCCAGAGAGGCAAGGGCAAACATTGCTTCAAATTATCTCACCCCATGGGGAAACTCTAGGAAAGATAGCGCGTTTTTTAGGTGGTATCATGCTACTGGTGATACCATGCTGCCATGGGGCTAGCCACAAAACCTGGAGGAACTGTGAGGAGCTCTGTCATGCACAGCTCTAGCAGCCACCAATGCTCACAAATGGCAATCCTAGAGGCCAGAGTCACAAGAGGTGCAGACCTACAAGCACTGCAGTGTCCCACCGATGTGCTGAGGAGGCACTAGACTCAGAGATGGCTCCTCTTCAGGTCACTGAGTGTCTGACAGCCTCATCTCAGCAAATAAAGCTAGGAAGCATAACCTGAAAGCGTGTAGAAGTCTCTGAAGGAACATAAAAAGGAAGAAAAGAAAATGTCAGTGTTTTGTTTTTTTTTTTTACTGACTGTCATTACTTTAGGTCAGACTCACAATTTTTAAACAGATGAGAGGTCCTCCATCAGAGAGGCTGAGGTGGCCTGGCCTGCAGAATTTAGACAGAATACAGTAAGACTCACCACGAATTTCGATTATGTTTATGTTGGTGAAATTATATTATATTTAAAATACATAGTTTTTAATATTTGTAAGCATACAAAATAAATTTCTCCCACAACTGATATACAGTTTGCCTTCAAAATTCTCTGTAATTTCTATAGTTATTGATAATATATACTCTTTCAGATCATATAAGACTAATCTTCATGCCCTTATGATGACAAAATTAATTTCTTTAGTCTGATTATAATTTTTAGCCTGAATTGCCTATGCAACACATCTTGTATATGCATTTCATACCCAAGAAAAGTAAGTGGTGTTAGTTTCCAAACTGCAATACCATTTTATGTTCCATTTGCACAACAAATTCAGGGTACGTGGAAGTATGATGAAAGAAAAAACAAAAGCTCCACAAGGAAATGGAATGCTCCACAAGAAGTGAAAAAGAGAAAAAAATCCGCTTCGGCCTGTTTTTCATGTTGTATAAGTTTTTACAGCAGGACACTGATACATTCCCCATACATTTAATTGTCAAACATCTTTCAGATTAAAAATAAATTATTTATTTATTTTTCTCCTAGGAAAGAAGACGTGTGAAATCTTACATCCTGAAATCCAGTATACTCTCCTTAGGTGAAATACTCCTTAGCTCGATGTACAGCTCATTGTTGAATGCCTATGGTTATAGTAGCTGCATATAAATACAATTTTGCTTAATAAATACCATGATGTATCAGCTAGCAACTGATGACTGTAGCAATCTTTTAATTGGAAAACAAATTCAATCCCATTTTAAGTGTCATTTGTTTAAATAAAATATTATTTATGTTGTAAATTAGGTAATCTTTGATAACCAGCTATGGTCCTGTTTATGCAAAGATTTAAGGAAATAATCAGCTCTAAGCATGCAAATAATTCCTATTTGCATACTTAAATTCAGGCACATTTTTAAGCCTTTTCCAGATTGGTCCCTACAGATGTTGCACATTCAGCTAAGTCTGAATCAACCAGATTTCCATATGCATATAGCATATTATTTTCCAATGAAAACTTTCCATCTCTTCTTCCAGTTCCTTTTGATGTTTATAATGCACATTAATTGACTTTTCTGAATATGCAGTAATGAGTAAGTCTTCTGCCTTTGGCACTTTTTTATTTGTAGTTTGCCTCTGGAGCCATAATTAACAGGGAACCCTTTATCAGAAAAGATGTTTGTCTTTTCCTACATTATACACTTTAGCTTGCACGGTATTTGCAAATTATAATAAAGGTTAAGTACTGATACATCTCTTAGAAGCAGAGTTCTGGGTAATTTGGTTTCATTTACTGTGCCTGATATTTCTTAGAATTTTTGGCACAATTTTTGGCACATTTTTGTTCACCATTTTCAACTGTCTTTGCTAACAAAGTTGTATTCATTTCAAAATGTACAAAACGATACAAGAGACACGAGAAAAATAGTAATTTTATTGTCTAAATAGTAGGAAAGATACAGTTTGCTGCCTGCTGTAAGGAGAAGTAATGCTTTCTAGCAAACAGTCCTCTGTTCCATTCATCCATTTATCCATCTCCATTCATCCTTCATTATATATGCCTGTATTGCAGGATCCTAATCTTGAGAGATTAGTAGTCATAACTCCTGCAATCACACTAGTAGTTAGAAAGTTGGGTTTTGTCTGAGAGATAAGTGTCTGAGAGATAAGTGACTCTAAGACATACTAGCAAAGAAATATTCAGGGAAGAGCTTGATGAACAGAATCTATCTAGAAAAATTTCAGATGATGCTGCATCAGGAATAATTTCCATCAGTTCAGAAGGCACAAGTCAGAATGCAAAACGATGCTGAAAAATGGGGGAGAGAAGCGGAGATCGACAGGATGAAACTCAGTAAGAGCCAGCACCGAGTGCTACCCGTGGTGAGAAGGTATGGCAGAGAAGGAGCCCAGCTGTAAAAGCACGGGTGGGTGTAACACGGGAGGTGAGCCTGTGCATGGGGCATGGTGCTGCAGGAGCATCTCACAGAAGATGAGGGAGGCAGGTGCCGGGCTGCACTCGGGGCTTTGGGTATTGAGGTCGAAGCAATCCCTCCTGAGGTGTTGCAGCCTGCCAGCACAGGCCGAAGCCTTCTGTCCGGCTACCAAAGAGACCAGAGATGGATTAATTTGCCCGTGGGGTGGAACAAGTGAGAAGTCAGGGCACTTTGGTGCCCAGGCTCGGTTAGGTTTTTGGGAAAGGCCTGCCAGGCTGCGTGCAATGGGGCCCCAGGCAGAGCTGTGGGGAAAGCCACTGCGGGAGGGGGGGGAGAGGAAGGGGAAGCGCTGCTACGCCTGCTCCTCCCAGCGCTGGGCGGGAAAGCAAAACTTCTGCCGGGCTCGGACGAGAGGCCGAGGGCTTGGGGACAGTCCGAGCCGGAGCCGGAGCCCCCCAGGCCGGCGGGGACAGCCCGGGCTGCTCACTGCCGCCATGCCTGCGGCGGGGGAGCCGCCGAGCGCGGCTGCTAATGGGCTGGAGCCGATGGCCGGCGAGCTGCAGTACCTGCAGCAGGTCCGGCACATCCTGCAGCACGGGCACCGCAAGGACGATCGCACCGGCACCGGCACCATCTCCGTCTTCGGCATGCAGGCTCGCTACAGCCTCAGAGGTCGGCACCGAGGCAGGACCCGCGGCCCCAGAGCCGCCTCGCAGCGCTGGGGGTCGGGCGCCATCTTCTCTGCCCGGGGGGCTGCGGAGGTGTTTGGGGGCAGCCCTGCAGCCCCCTCGCCCTACTCCAGGCGGCCACGACTCAGGGACACCCCCGGCAATGCTTTTTGTATTTTAGGGAGGAGTGGCAGTGCCCCCGGGTGAGGTGGTGAAAGGGGGGAGGTGGGGAGGGAACCTTCCTGCTGTGCGGGCAGAGGAGGGAGAACTGGTGAAATAGGTTTGTGTATGCTCGAAAAGTTTCCCCTCAGCCTCCTCTGAGGTAGGATTGTTTATCCTATAAAAGTGTATCCAAATCCTCCTCTTTCTGCTTTCTACATGCCAGGCCTACGTGGCCCCGCATGCTGCCCCATGGTGTCCCTGGCGGCGCTCTGCAAAATCCCCCTCTGCAAACTATCGACCTCCATCTGCCGCCGCACTTTGCTCCAGGAAAAGAAAAGGCAGGCTCTTATCTTCCTCGGCCCCAATAACTGCATTGCACATCCTTTCCCAGCGTCTTACCTCATCTCCAAAGTCCTGAGCATCAGATGAGGACGCTGTCCTCTGGAGAAAACACTAGGTCAGCTCGCCCTAACAAATTGGTGGTCATCTCTGACAGCTTGTATCTGTATATTATTTTTTCAGATCAGTTTCCACTGCTAACAACCAAGAGAGTGTTCTGGAAAGGCGTGCTGGAGGAGCTGCTGTGGTTTATCAAGGTTCAGTATTTGGATGTCTCTATCAGTAGCAGGCCTGCAAATAATATCAAAACAACTTTCTGGTATGGAATAGGTTAAGGAATTTGGGATGGCTGCGGGTACTTCTGTTCATGCAGCAGAACGCACTGCATGCTCAAGACCATTATCTTCGAGACACTGTGTATTTTAGTGAAGACTATTGCATTGTTGCAAATCATTTTCTTCCTCTGTTTCAAGGGAAATGGCCTCATACAGTGAGTGCTTGTGCTATGCTCTGCAGTTGCAAAGCCTAATACAGTCTCTCTTATTAGTGTTTGTGTAAGAAATAGTAATATGAAGTAGCTTGTAAACAATTTAATGATCCACTTTTTAATATTGAGGTAGATTGTATTGATTTGAATAGAAGCAAGCGGTGAGGAACCACAGATGCAGTAAGACTGATGTAAACATTAGGCTTTTTAGCAGCAAAAAATGAGACCTAATAGAGCTAATAGCTGTAGGTAGAGTACTAAAATTCTGTAGATAATATGTTGCTGTACAAGGGTTCTTGATATGTTGTGACAATGTACTGGTGTGTGAAAATCTACCTAATCATTTCCTAAATAGCAGGACTCAAATACATACATATTTTTTTTAAGTATCATTTTTCCAGAGATAAAAGGCTAGATACTCCCCAAAACAGAACACTTGTTATGTTGGATTTGTGAGTTTGCTGATTCGGAGTTGTTGAGGAGCTCATTGTTCTACAACTCTTGTTGGATGACTCTAGGTCATTTTGTAACATTTTAAATTTTTGTCACGCTAACAAGAGGGATTTTAAGACCTTAAGCTCATTATAGGTGGCTTGGGAAAGACAATGTCTAGGCCATCCATTTTTTGTTTACTTTTATCCATCTGAAAGCAAAATGTTTTTCTCTGTAGATGTGCATGTGAAATGATATACTGCGGGTGACCTTGAGACTGTACTGTTTGTGTCTTCACAGTTAAAATAATCCTGGGTTAAATAACAGGAGCATAGCATCTCAAACCTCAGTCTAGTATGTTGCTCATAAGATTTATTCTGTCTAAGTGCAAGAACAGCACTAGTATAATAGTATAGTATAATAATCAGACTGTTTATCCTTTATGTTAAAAGTGGAGAGACGCTGTTGAATGGCAAAGCTTAACGCAGCTGTTTTGAATCATGTCGTCTGTGCTGGGATTAGGAGGTAGACTTTGTACTGTCTGTATTTTGTAGGGTTCGACAAATGCCAAGGAGCTCTCTGCAAAGGGTGTGAAGATTTGGGATGCCAATGGATCACGTGAATTCCTGGATAAGCAGGGTTTTGGCACCAGAGAAGAGGGGGATTTGGGACCAGTTTATGGTTTCCAGTGGAGGCACTTTGGAGCAGAATACAAAGATATGCACACAGGTAATCAGATAAAAATGCATTTGATTGCTTAGTGGGATGACTGTAACACCTCACTTCCGGAATTCTGTGCATGGTTTGGATTATTGTTAAAAGGACTGTTCACGGGGTGACCTGAAATCGAATGAATAATCAATCTGTCAGAGAGAGTGAGTTTTGCTTTTTATTTTTTAATTAACTGAATCTAATTATCCTGAAAGAAGTAGCATTGTATGTTGTAGTTTGGCATTTATAGAACAGAGGAATCATAAGATGCGTGTTACTTTACTTTAATGTAGAGTTGGTATGGGCATTGATAGATGGAAAGATAGGTATTTGTATTGCAAACCAGAAACGTGAGCTAGCTCAGTGTGATGGCAGTGGGACACAGACTGTGCTCTGAATTCTAACACAGGATCCTAACTCCATAATGCACTTGTGCTGCCAGGAGCTGATGTTAGTGCACTATGTCCATGGGAGATTGTGGAACAGAAAAGTATTTCCATTTTAGCTGGAACTATATAGGATGTATCCATAGCTGATGATGCTGTGGATAGAATAGCTGTAACAAATTTCGATGTGATGCAATATCTGTTGATACTATTTTCAGTGGAGCTGGTCCATTAAACTCACTCTGAAGTGTCTGGATGGCTCTTTCTAAATCATCGAAGCAGAGGACATGCAAAAACTTAAAAGGACTGCCATAAAAAATGAATCACAAAAAAAAAAAGAATATCCCTGTCTGGTTGGTGTGATTTTTTTTAACTCATGTGGAATATTAAAATGGCTAATTGTATTTTTTCCTGCATTTTCTTGTCAATGCATTCTCAAAGTTGACATTAGTTATAGATGTTGTACTTAATATTGGCATGTTGACTGCTGGCAGAGTACAGTTTTATGTTAAAACAGGTGGTCCAAATGGTGAACTGACAAGTCTAAAAACTTACAGAAATGTTTTATGTTTGCTTTACTGAATTTAAAAGAACTGAGGCCTAACATAGTGTAGCAAAAATGAACAACATAAATACCCTTAACTTTTGTTGCTAATGGATTTTGTTATGTTTTGCTACTAATGGATAGGTAATTAGCTTCAGGAGCTAACAAAACCATTTGAGAAGGCTTCTGGCACAGTGCTGCTGGCAGAAGAAATCCCTGAGATGCTAATTATGTATTACTACTTTGCTTCCCAGCCAGCTTGGGTCTCTCCCTGTAACCATAATTTGGTGTTGTGTTGCAATAAGAGTTATTAGAAAAAATTAGTTACCAACCATGCTGATTCACTGGCATGAGTCAGAATAATGAATAACAACTAATGACTCTTTTATTTTGGAATCCATTCTGCTGGTAAGTTAATTCCAGTGAATTTTGTGTATAATTGATATTGAGCCTAAGATCAGCCAGCACAAGGGTCAGTGGGTGAATTATAATATCCTGCAATATATGAGATGAAAGTTCCCTTCTGGCACTGAATGTTACGGAAATTTAGTTTTTATAAATGACCTTGTGAGCTCTAGATCATAGAATCATAGAATGATGGTTTGGGTTGGAAGGGGCCCTAAAGCTCATCAAATTCCAAACCCTCCTGCCATTGTTTTCTGGGATGTAATGTTCATGCAGACTTCTTCTTTGGTCTTAAAAAATGTCTAGTTGTTGATGCTTGGAAGAAAATGTTCTAAATAGGAATATTCCCATTTGAATGGGTGCTAAAGGTACACAGGAGATTGTGGGACATACTGTAATACCATCATGAGAATTTCACAAGCCTTAGAGCACCCAAAGGAAGACCAAGAATAGCCTACACTTGGAAGGTGCAAACTGATAAATCTAGTCATTTTCAAAGTTCCACTAAAATCTTCAGAGATTGGGGTATGACCTTTCAGTGGGGTGTGAGCTGGGCTTTAGAAATAAATCATGATTTGAATCTATCTGACTTAGATCATATTTGGTATCTTTCTTCAGATTATTCCAACCAAGGAGTTGATCAGCTGAAAAATGTGATTGATATGATCAAAACCAATCCAGATGACAGAAGAATCATTATGTGTGCTTGGAATCCCAAAGGTACTGAACAGCGCACATTAAGGGAATGCAGTTGAATGTTATCTTACTGTACGATAACCTAGGTTCTAATTACTGTGTCAGCAATCAGTTCCATCTTGGTGTCTGCTTATTCTTCATAAAACTACCAGGAAAAAGTAGGTCACTGAGAGCAATAAAAATGGTCAGGGGTTATCAGCTTGGTTCTCTTTCTACTTAATTCTCATGTTCAGGCCTCATAATTTTTGAACGATTACTCCAAAGTTTTTCTCAGCAGCTTAGAGTGAGGGATATACATGGCTACCAATGACAGAAGTTGTTATGTTAAAAAGGTTAAAAAAAAAAAGTATACCAAAGCAGTATGTCTGTTTTTAAGACATATATTAAACCATAAACTTAAAACCTTGCAACTATAGAACAAAAACGTTACTTGTGTTGTAATTATATTCTTTGGATATACGTGTGTCTAGATGCCTACTCACTCTGTAGCACTGCCTCTAAATTAGAGCTGCTGCTAGAGTACGTTCTACTTCAGCAGCAGTAGTTCCATGCCCACAAAAAAAATCCCCCCAGCATTTTCCACTTAAGCCTCTACAAGAGGTTTCCAAGCACTGTTGCTGGTATTTTTAAGGTTAAACATTCTCCGATACCAGGAGTGAGTTAAAGTTTTACTTACCTACCTGTAAATTTACTATCTTCACTTTTAAGTGTAGATAATCACTCAAAAGACCTTTTGTTTGCTAATTAGATTATTGTTGATCACTCAGTTTTATATCAACAAGCAGTAAAGATACATTGCAGTGAGAAGAGCATAAGATGAAGCTGTTGGAAGTTGCTTTAGGGTACACGCTTAATTTTAGTCCTAATGCCTCCCTTTAGGGAAATCAATTGGCTCACCTAGGTGAGTAAAACCGAACTGCTGTGCAGCATTATGGCGTAAATCTGTTCTGTGAAATATCTGTTTATGATTTTTCTAATCATACAGCCCAGGAGACAGGTTGTCATGACCCAGTCTTAATTGCTTAGGCAGCAGGTGCTTTTAAACAAGAGAAAGCAGAATGATAGTGCAGCTTGATATTGCTGTCTACTATATCTCACCAAGTGCTTGTTCAGTTTTTGCATTTTCTACGTTTATGACACGAATGCTGTTTTGACTTTTTTCCCTTTCTTCCTGTATTGCAATTCCTAGATATTTCTCTGATGGCTTTGCCACCTTGTCATGCTCTTTGCCAGTTCTATGTTCTAAATGGTGAATTGTCTTGCCAACTCTATCAGAGGTCTGGAGATATGGGACTAGGAGTGCCTTTCAATATTGCCAGCTATTCGCTGCTCACATACATGATCGCCCATGTCACAGGGCTGAAGGTAGGCCAATCGATCATTTTACTTGGTATTGTTTGAAGAGTGACAAAGTTGAGACTCTGGTGTTATGTCCAAAAAAACTGGACTGAACAGACTTTTCAGATTCTTGCTGAAATATGTGTAAAAGAGATTGGCAGTTGGGATCAGCAGTGCAAGAATTCTTAAGTTCAGGTCAAACAGAGGAGATCCTCTAGGTCTCTTTAACTGAATGTGTGAAAACTGACGTGTTCCAGTTCTCTTCTACTCAGAAATCTTAACTGAGCATTTGTTGTTGGGATAACAATGTACAAGTGGTTAAATTTTGTAGGATTTGTTTTTTTGTTGTAAGTGACAGCTTTTCTTGTAAGCAACAGCTCAGCAGTTGCTGTCAAGATTCCACTTTGGATATTCTGCCCACCTAACTTCCTGTATTTTCAGTTTTGTGGCTTTATTTAATTATTTATTTGTTTATTTTTCCAACTGTAGATGGTTATGTAGAGTGGCAGTATGTGCTCAGATGGGTACTGCCTTTATTCCAGAGCTGTATTTTGTAGTTTGGTAGAATAATTTAAGTAGACCACAGCCTTACACAAGCGAACCCCTCTCATTTTTAGAGCACTTAAAGATTAAACCAGCAAGGCCATTTGGGCCTGATCCTCCTGCCACCAGCAACATGGAAGGGAACTTAAGGTAAAATAAGAAAGTAGAGAAAAGTCAAACTTCACAGCAAAAGAACAGACATACTTTTAAAAATAGGCCGAAGTACTAGGAAAAGCAAAAATAACATTATGTCCATAAAGTAGCTCTTCCCCAACCACCACTTCCTCTCACAGCTTTGATGGTTTCCTTTTTTCCTGTGGAGAGATCCACAAATCTTTGCTTTTAAAATCCAGCACACTGTGAAATATTACAAGGAGAAATGCTAGGGGATACAGAGCTCTGAATAAGTATTTTAATATCCTGGTTTGTATAAAATTGCAAATTAAATAGATTTTTAAAACGTGTATTGGGAAGCGATAAATTTTAGTTTTCAAATTTTTTTGCCCTACTTATCATTAGTTGAGAAGTAATGCAGCCTCTGAAGACAGACAATTTTGACCACTCAAGGTAGGTGTCTGAACTAATCATAAAATATCCTGCGTTGGAAGGGACCCTCAAGGACTATCAAGTCTAACTCCTGGCTTCACACAGACCATGTGTCTGAGAGCGTTGTCCAAACGCTTCTTGAACTCCAGCAGGCTCAGTACCAGTACCACAGCCCTGGGCAGCCTGTCCCAGTGCCCAGCCACCCTCTGGGTGCAGAACCTTTCCCCAACCCCCAGCCTGACTCTCCCCTTTCCCAGCTCCATGCAGTTCCTTTGTAACTAAGTACAAGGAAATTTTCCTTACCCTTTCTGTACTGTAGCAGTGTAATCTCTGAGTATCCGACATTTAGCATGATGTATCCAAAGGCTCATCTACATTGGTTAGAAGTTGATAAAATAGCCAGTAAAAACTACGTTAAATTAGATTTTTCAGGGTTGCTTAATCAAAGAACTTTCAAGCCTGCAAAACTCATTTGGATGCTGGATAAATGCATTAGCCTCCATTGCCACAAACTACATTGTTCAGCAGTGGCTAAGGCTGCTAGTTTGAAACAACTTCAGCCAGTCCTACTTGCTGAGGATGGGGAAGAGAAAACTGGATGTCACTGCCACACCTGTTTCCAACTGGGTGAACAGATCACTAGTACTCCATTCAGTCACTCTAACTGTTTCCCGAGGAAGATTTCAAGGATACGTTTTTTTTAGTACATTAATGGGAATTTCATTATGTTTTTATTAACCATGCATGCATCTGGGAAGAGACTGTCCTCTGAAGTTTGCAAGGATGTCTTGATAATGTAATCCAGTACAGAAGCTGCAGTTCCATGCTAGCTGTATGATGCTAAGAATCAACACCGTAGGCATTTTAATGTTGTGCTTTCTTGAAATCTGACTATTAGAACTATTTTCCTTTCTCTTCAGCCTGGAGAGTTCATACACACATTAGGAGATGCTCACATATATCTGAATCATGTGGAACCTCTAAAAATTCAAGTAAGTACTTACTCCGTGTTCTTGTATCCTTTTATCTTCCACAATGCTCATCCAATACAAAGTTATCTTGGTGTTGTAATTACTATTTTGCAGATACTCATTTGTATGGCTTTTCTTACATTTCTGTGCTAATAATTATAGTATTGAAAATGGGTATTACCATAATAAACTGCCCTTTAACCTATGTTCACCTCTGTTTGCAAACAGAAACATAATACAAACATGACTGAAAAGTACATCAATGTACCATTCCAGATTGAAATGTACTATTCCAGAACCAAGTTAGAGATCCAGTGTCTGTACCTTACTTTTGACTTCATCATTACAAAACCTTAGAAAACCATTCTGCCTAATAGGATAAACTCAAAATAAAATGTCTTTGGAGTATATCAGAAAAGGCTAACTCATCAATTCACATTCGTTAGTCACTACTACTATTTGGTTGAATAAGGGTATATTTTCTTCAGGATCTAATTTGGTGCAGTAGAAACAATTAGAATTTTATTTGATTAGACTTGGCTCGGAGTGAATATCCTCACAATTCTCACAATTTGTATGCTTCAAAACCATCCAGAGAACTAGTTACTGGTTTGGGCCCTAATGTTCCCATGAGAAAC
The DNA here is from genome assembly GCF_963932015.1 of Anas acuta. NCBI lineage: Eukaryota > Metazoa > Chordata > Aves > Anseriformes > Anatidae > Anas > Anas acuta. The sequence continues at coordinate 105,025,401 of NC_088980.1, forward strand.
TGCAGCACATTGGATGCACATCTGGGTCAGAATTTCCAATTTAGTTTCCTCTGGAAGGAATTTAATTTGCATCCATGAGAATTGCTCTACAAACTGAAACTGCGTGCAGTGCATTCGGACACTGCTGCTTCCAATCAAAATACTAAATTAGATACTGCCAAACTGTATTGTAATTATTTGCCTTTAACTCTTCCTGGGGAGGGGGGAGAATCTACATGGTGTAATCTGAATTGAGATTAATGAGATCGAATTTATAACATAAAATCTCTGCCTCCAAGTATTACCTTTGTACAATAAACTAAGGACATGCTTTTATTTCAGCTTCAAAGGGAGCCAAGACCTTTCCCCAAACTCAAATTTCTTCGTAAGGTTGACGACATCTGTGACTTCAAGGCAGAAGACTTTGAGATTGAAGATTATAATCCTCATCCACCTATTAAAATGGAGATGGCTGTTTAATGCAATAGAACAGCTTCTATTAACATGGAAATTTACCTAAGCTACTTAGCTTTCTCTGTGCTTACAGTAACTTTTTTTTTATATACTTCAAAAGGTATATGCTTTATTATTGAAAAATAAATGGGTGATAATAGGTCACTGTTATCTTCAGTACTGAGTTGTCATAACAGAACAAATTTCTAGGCATGGAAAGCACTGCTGTTTTTTCCATCTGTTACAAAGCAGAGTGGAATTCTTAGCTTCTGTGAGTTGAAAGAGTTTGGATTATTCCTTCTGTGTAAACAATGCATATACTATGCAGATGTTACCCCAGCTTTAGGTTGTTTGTGAGATGGTTTTCTACACATCATTTCAGTTAACAGCGGCCATTTCAGTTACCATTCATCTACTATTTCTGAGTTGTACTTGCATAGATGATTAATTTAGTACTGAAAATAAGAGCTTTTATGTGTGATAGAGGATTTCTTCAAGTTTATAGAAGTCTTTAAAATGCATATGTTTAATAAAGCTTTTTTTTAAAAAAAGTCTTTTGGAATGGATGATGCATATTTAATTTTACTATGTTTGTAGTAGTAAGTAAGAGCTGGGAAACAAAGGTACATGCTGTTAGTCAATAAGAGTTGGAAAGCAAAGGTGAATTCTAGTTTAGCAGTCTGCTACCTCTCTGCTACCATGGGCAACAGTTTCCTGTATCTCCTTACATAAAGAAATCAAATTTCACTGTAAAACTCGTGTCTTTCTGCCCTTATTCACTCCTATTCAATACATTAATACTAGTAGAAAAAATGTATTTTAATTTCCAACCAGTAGGATTTACTAAGCTTAAATTATTGCTTTCTTTCTCTGGCATGTAGCCCAACACACAGAATGGGGGAAAGAGGATGTTAGTGCCTTTTGTAAGTGCACCAAACGTAAATAAGCCACTGCTTATTAGACAGGTTCTCCTCAGCATCTATGGTAGTCCATGTTTCTTGATCAGACTGAGATCATACCAGAAACTTGCTTAATACATGGAAGGGTACAGACGGTAGCAGTATGCTTACTAGTTACTAGTCCTGAAGGCCATGTCACACGCTCTTTCCTGTAAATTTCATCCCAGCTCTAGCAGTTTTAAAGTCATCTAGTTAGGCTCTTCGGGTGCCATCTATCTTAATCATACCTTGCAGCTTTAGGTTGTCAGCAGCTTCTTACAATGACCATACTTTCGTAAGTTAACGATTCTTGGGTGTATTTACAGTCCTCTAAAGTACAAGAAAAAAGTTTAGGTTGTGCATTCACTTAAGAGTTCTGCCTACACTTAGCAAGTTAAGTTCCTTTTGCTGGAAGCCACTTTATGTAACACCTCAGTGAAGGTGGAATGTGCAGGGTGTTTTAGCAAGTGTAGCTAGAGAGAATGTGAAGCAAAATGTTGGCCTCAAGGCTTGAGTAGAGGGAATTAGCACACGGTGAAGTTGACCAGTACAGACACACCCAGACATGAGAAGAAAGAATGTAGAATGGGAATCATTGCCTGCCTTTTATAAACTGAAGACGAGTTATTCAAACCATAAAAAAAAAAATATTAAAAAATCTTCTTAAGTATGAAGCACGACAAATGGCCTATCTTCCCATGGGTATAGGGACATACACAGAATGCTTAAATGTGGTAACAGACCAGTGCATAGCTCTGGAAGAGCTACTTCTATTCACTGGGAATTAACTGAAATATCACTGTTCTCCTTTATTAGCACGATTTAGTACTGATAGCAGTTGTTGAGCTAAAGCACGGACCTTAAAGTCCAAGCTAGTTTACGCTGCTCAAGAGATCAGAAAGATACAAAAAAAGTAGAACTAGTTTATTATACAGCAAGCTTTAATGTGATTTAAATCAATAAGTGTGAGACTAGCATATTTTCAGGCAAAGGAAATTAATATTCAAAAAATATGAATTTGTAAACTTAAACTCGAGGTACTCAAAGAATTCACAGAATGTGAAGACTGTTCACTGCTGGCAAAGAGACCGGTATGACTGAAGGCTATATCCAGAGCAGTATGTTAGACAAAACAGGACATTGCTAGACCTTTTGGGAAGCTATGAAAGGAACCCATAGGCCTTTTGAGAGAAGGGGGTGTTCCTGGACTTTCTGATGAATAAGCTGTCCCCAGCAGTTTCCTATTCTTCACGCTTTCCAACTGATGACTTAAAGAGCCCTACAGGTGGCATAAAAGAGACCTACAGGTGGCATTAGATGTCAGTTCATTACCAGCTCTGCATAGCTGTAGCATTTCTGAGTCCTTACCATTTGCCCTACGCTCATTCTGCCTCCCAGTTTGGTCTTGAAGTTTCCTTGTCCAGTCTTTCATCATTCCTTCTCCAAATGCATCCTTTCATCATTTCTTTCCCCAGTTTCCAAGGGTAATACATAAGGTTGCTGTTGGGTCTCCCTGAAGCCTTTCCTTATCTGAGCTGAACAACCCCAACTCCCTCAGCCTGTCTTCACAGGAGAGCTGCTCCATCCCTCTGATCATCCTTGTGGTCCTCTTGGCTCACTCCAACAGGCCCATGCCCTTATGTTGGGGGTCCCAGAGCTGAGCACAGTGCTCCAGGTGGGGTCTCAGGAGAACAGAGCAGAGGGGGAGAATCACCTCCCTTGACCTGCTGGCCACACTTTTCATGGAGCCTGGGATACGGTCGGCTTTCTGGGCTGAAATTATAATTAATAATAATTATACATACATACACCGATATCGTACAATTATATAATAAAATATGGTATGATATGATATAATGTAATTAATATTCATCAAGGCCGCTCTCAGTCCCTTCTCCACCCTGCCTGTATTTGTGCTTGGGTTTGCCCCAGCCCAGGTGCAGGACCTTGCACTTGGCCTTGTTGAACGTCATGAGGCTCACACAGGCCCACCTCTCCAGCCTGCCCAGCTCCCTCTGTATGGCATCCCTGCCCTCCAGCCTGTTAACTGCACACACAGCTTGGTGTAACTGGCAAACTTGCTGCAGGTGCCCTCAATTTTCACTGTCCATGTCACCAACAAAGATGTTAAACAGCACCGGTCCCAACACTGCCCCCTGAGGAGCACCACTAGTTACTGATCTCCACCTGGACATTGAACCATTGACCACAACTCTCTGATTGCGACCATCCAGCCAATTCATGACCCACTGAGTCATCCATCCACCAAACGCATGTTGCTCCAATTTGGAGACAAGGATATCACTGGGGACAGTGTCAAATGCTTTGCACAAGTCCAGGTAGGTGATGTCAGCTGCTCTTCCCCTATCCACCATTGCTGTAACCCCACCGTAGAAGGCCAGCACGTTTGTCAGGCACACTAACTCCTTCTATGTTAGCTGAGCTTCCTTAACTCACGTTATTCCTTTTGTCTTATATGTTACAAAATTGGCCTTGCAGCAATAATCTAAGAGTATTAGTTATCTGGTTATGGGAGATAAGGGGTCATAAAAGAAGGAATTGTCTCTGAATTTTGAGACCAACACCTCATCAATCATCAAAATCCATAGTCTATTCCTTTGTCTGCCTTGGTGAGTTTGCTACCTTATTGTCTAGGATCCATGAAGTATCTTGAAGATTGAATATGGCCCAGGTCTTGAGTACCTTTTATTAAAAATAAACTTTTCACTTTCATCTGCTTGAAATTTAATCACACTTCTAACTTCTCTTTGTAGCCCACAAGGGTTACAAGGCTAATGCAAGTTGGGAGCACCAAGTAGGAACATCTTTTTAAGTAAAAAAAAAAAAAAAGGAACCCCATGGTAAATTGTTACAGGAGTGTTTTGTATAACTAACATGCTTTCAACACTTCCTGATGCTGAAATATCATCAAATATTATCAAGTGCTGGACCAATTCACAGAGGCCAACACTCTCAGCATGAGAGCAAACAGGCACTGAAAACAAAACACCAATGCCTGTGTTTAATTAAGCACATGAGAGGAATGTTCTAAATAATAGAGTAAATGATAGAAGACTAAACAATAAAGATCAACAGTGTTTCTACTCCTTCATGATTTTTTAAAACGGCTTCTGACAAACTGTCCTAGCAATTTCTGCCCCACATTCCCCACAGTGACCAATACTGGGGATCAAAAGGGATCAAAGGTCTCGGTGCAGCCCTATAGCACAACATGAAACAAAGAAAATTACAGAACTGCATGCAAGCTTATGCTTAGAAATCACAGACATGACAGCTGAAGAAACCAATCAGACTAGTTTGGAGGGGAGAGAGAAAAAGATTTTCTCATTCTTGATGCATTTTGCAGAGCCTTATTCTGGAGCTCTTTGTCCATCAGTGACAGACAAGGTTTCATTCACCCTTCCCTGCCTGCAGCTGTCACTTTGGCAATAACTCAAGGCACTAGCTTTGTAGGAGCTGTTTAAATATCACTTTGTTGTGGCACTGCAAGGGAAAAATAACAGGACCTGAAGTCTCCCAAATTAACATATTACAAGAGCTGCTACAAGAGCTGCTGGCAACTGATATCAAAACATTTGTACAGTGTCCCTTCTGTGTGGTTCAATAAATGCAAATTATTTTCATTATTCCATTTAAATGAAAGGTCGCATGAGTATTTGGATGAAACAATGTTCAAGGATGTTACCAATATTAAAAGAATCAGATTACACTTGTGAGTTACTATAAGGGCTACACCTGACCCAGGTCTGGATGAACTCAGTTACACAGAAGAAAAAAAAACGTCAGTGTGTTTGAGGGCAAAGCCTCATTGGAGTGCATTTAGAAATTCCTGTCCCTTACCTGGATGTTGAACCACACAAGGGAAAGGCAAAGTGAAAATGGCTCTTCCATTGCAAGACAAGGACAGTGGCTTTCACCGAAGCAAATAAGTCTGTCTTTGTAGTGAAGCCTTTAGGTAATGCTCACACAGACTGATCTGGCAGCTCTGCCAGATAATTGCCTCCCTGACTGCCTCAAGATCATTTCAGGATTTAGGCTCCTTTGGGAGCCCACTCAACCTCCTCTGGTTGCCTAACCTTCATGTCCACAAGCAGGGACTGCAGATGCCCTGGGGGCTGGACTGTCTTAGCCATACTTCAGCACACTCTGTACTGAGCAGCTTTGGGATCTGCTTGCCTTTGTGAACAAGCAGCTATTCCCATTTTGAGACAGCATAAGTGAACACAACAGCGATTTTGCTACAGGAAATCGTTCTTTCTCCCAGAGACCTGTTCAGATGAGAGATGGCCTGATAGAAAAGATGCACTTGGATAAGAGTCAGGGTTCAATTTCTAGCTGTGTTACAGATTTCCTGCCTGGAGCTTGGCTAAGTTGTTCAGTCAGTTCAGGCCTCACATTAATTTAGCGGGTCTGTAGTATGGCTAATGGTATTCCCTCTATTCGCAGGAGAATTGTGTGGATAAATACATTAAACACTTAATGTGGTTCTCAGATGTTATGGTCAAAAGAAGAAAAAGATTACACAAACCAACAAGTAAAGCCAATATTCAGGACTTGCCTTTACTTTGTAAAGCAGAGCCATACTGATGGGTGATTAAAACACTTCCTAATAGATGTTCACCCCCCTCTGCAAATTAAGTGCCTTATCTACTGATAGAGAACAGCTGACAGAGAGAAGTACAATGAAATGTGTTGATAGCAGGGCTTGGCATGAGAAACTGGCAGCAGAGGAACTATGCTAATGCAATCATGTTGTTTCCAGTTGCTGCAGAGGAACGAGAATTTGTTAATTCGCGTTGCTTGGCTCTGTCGATTTAGTGTCAAGAGCTGGCAAGAAGATGGATGCAGTAAGAAAACATTTACTTCAGGCTGGATACTGCTATTCTGAAAGGTTGGTCTGTTGGCACCTGGCTGCTTATGGTATATTTTGATACGGTTATGATATAAATTAGTTCTGGTCTTTGGACTCATTAAAATATTTAATGTGAAAAGTGTTTAGGTGTAGCCGCTGGCGATGACTTAATACTGATGCTGACAAGGAGTTTCCTTGGGGGAAAGGAAAGGTTATGTGCAGCCTTATAACACAGCTGCATATATAACATCCAGGAGCTCTGCGGGGAGCAGCCAGCCCTCACTGCACCCTGACAGGGGCACAGCACAGCATCTTCCTTCTGGCTCCTCTTCTCCAGAGGTTACTGCCTGCACAGCAGAGCTGGCCTCAGGGGAAAGGTTTTTCTTCTCCACCGCTCCATCCCACCAAGATGCACAGCACCATGGCTAAGGCACAGGCACAGCCAAGTGTGTCTGTCCAAGCACGGCGCTGCCTATGTGCCAGCCTCACCTGAGCAAAGCCTGGTGGAGAAGCCAAATTTCCCCTGGGGTGACGTGAAGATCAGACTATGAAATCTCATTGCTGCATCTGCTGTGAGCAGTGAGCATGGGATGAGCATAATGCTGGCCAGGTTACATTTCTGTGGGGTCTTCAAGAGACCTGATTCTCAAGCAAATGGTGTACAGGCACCCTGACAGGCTTAAGAGGATGAAGTACAACTTGGTAACAGAATAACCTTCTGTGGGTTTGGTCTCTGCAGTTGAGCTAATGCAGCACAAATAGATTAGACACAACAACAGGAGCCAGGAACCTCGTAATTCCTACACCCGCTTGCTCATACAGCCACAGGAAGGGGTGCCGCGCTGAGCACAATCTGAGCACCACAGCCACAGAGGAAAAATCAACTCTGCTAGTAACCCTTGGGTTACCAGGGGATATCAGCAGCCCTGCAGCTCTGTCCAGACCATGTTGTCCAGACCATGTTGTTCTGCAGGGATGCTCCTGGGAGCCTCTAGTCATGGATGTGGCAGCACCGTGCTCCATGCTGAGCAGCACAGGCTTCTCCTTGTGCCTTGCTTCTCTACCTCTGGTGTGGGCACTGTCGATCACAGCTGCATACTTTCATGTTTCTCACAGCTGAGGGGATATAATGTTAGCAGCTACTCTCTTAATTAAAAAAAAATCTTGTATTTCCAGGTTGTTCACAGAAATTAGGTGTGAGAAGAAAGGAACCAGGGAGAGCAGGTGAAGGAGGCAGCCTTGGTAGGCAATGGCTGTAATAGATATTGGGTAATTTTCAGCTGTAGTATTTAATTCTAGTGAGAAATGCAAAGGAGTTTTGGCACTAGCTCCAAAGGCTAGGTGTTTGTTGCATTAATCAAATAGTAATTAGGAAAAAGCCCACAACGCATACACATACATTTACCCTGTTGGTTGTCACACCAATTCCTAGCAGTGCTAAGGCCTGCAAGGAAATCACAAACATTCAAGACTTGCTTCTGGTTTTTAATTCCCAACAGAGTTACCCAGTAGCATAAAGGATGGAATAACAGTTGATTCAGCATACTCATTTTATAGAAAATGTTACACACTTTATAAAACATTTTATTGATTTTTTTTTTTCTGCCTTCTCTGCTCCGCAAACAACATAAAGAATTATATATCAGTGTGTGCGGAGCAGTAAAGAAATGCATGTTCTGTACGTCTGGGGTTTTAATGGTGCTGCCAAGTGCAGCATGTGGAGAGCACAAATGCTGAACCAAATTTCCAGTTTCATTGGAAGCCACACATTTTTAAAAAAGTCCATTCACATTTCCTACTAAAAGTTGGCTGCCTTCCTCATGCAGACATTACAGTCGTTTTACATATATATTTTTTTTTTTTTTAGGAACAAGCTATTCCTTTAAACTTAAGGGAATACAGGTGCAGAATGTGTGTCAGGGTCCTGTAGCAAATATATTTAATGACACCCTGAATAACAAGTTCAACCTGAACTCTGAGTATGTCAAGGAGCAGTATCAACATTACAATACAACTTTCTAGACTGAACTCACTGTGTCATTTTTTAAACAAATAATAATAATAGAAAAGCCCTCCAAAGAATATCATCTGGAGGAGTTGACTCCATGAAGGTTTAAATTCATCCAGTTTAGTGACCCACTCTATTGCTTTTATTTCCCCTTGTTGGTTTGCGTCTGGCATCTGGGGATAAGGAAAATAAGAATCAAATATGCTGCAGGATCCTATTGACTTTTTCTGTCAAACTCTAATAAAAAGAGCTGAAACACTGATATGAAATGATGGGAATTCAGGAAATAGAAAGGAAATTAAAAGCTGGAATTCACATTCTGCCTGTATTGTGTGCTTTTGGCCACACTTACTCCAGGAGCTTGCAATGACTATAGCAATATCCAAACTACATTTGAGCCAGGCAGATCAGGAGCTGCAGGAAGGAGAGCAGAGTCTTCTGTGGGATTGAGTACATCTTGGCAGCATGTGTTGGATCAAAGCACCCTAAGGCATGGACGTGGCTGCCTAAAGTTTTCAGTGGAAAAGATTTTTTTTGACAAAAAACATAGTTTAAATAAGATGGCTTCCCAACCAGCACATCTCTCTCACACAAGGGAGAATTTTCCGGCCTTCGAAGAGTGGAACACCTGAAAAGGACACTACACTTCCTCTACAAGCTCTTCAGGTCCTTGACATGCTGCATTCAGAGTTCCTGATTGGGGATTTCATGATATATGGCACCATGAAAGCCCCGTGCTGCACTGCAGAACCCACAGTAAGTAGGGAACAAATGGGGCAGAGATTCCAGCCCATAGCAGTCCAACAGAGCAACATTTCTGAATCAAGTGCGTGACTTCCATCTAATTATTCCTTAACAACCTTTCCTCTGGAAGCCTCCCTGAATATAAAAGACATGCTAAATCTTCTAGAAGGCAATCCTCTACATGGGGTTCCTCCACAAACCTGAGTGAAAATTCTGGCACATAAAATGCTTAGTCATACATCCACCTCAGTCATGTCAAATACTGCTCTTTTTTTGGTATTATATCACCATTCATTGCCATTATTAGTCAGGATCTGAAAAATGAAAAATAATCTTTATCAAGAAATGTATATAATGGGAGATATTTCATCTAAGGGTTTTGATGTAGCATAGTAACAAAAGGTGATATTCCCCATTATCTTGCCAGGGCCAGTCATTTGTCATATAAATCTGCATCTATGAATATTGCACTGCCGATCTGCACCCACCTTTATTTTGAAGCCAGATGCACATTTGGAACAAGATAGAGATCGCTTCTGAATGATTAATGCAGCTGTAAACTGGGATCCATAAACTAGAATTCACAATTGCAGCATCACCATCTTAATGAAAGAATTTTCTTATTACTTCTCTTATGAGTAAGCTTCAACCTGCTCTGAAAACAACAGCTATGTTTGTTGTTTTATTTTTTTTTCTTTCATCAATCAATGGAAATGTGGTTATTGTCATTTGCAATCATCCCTCAGTTTTGCCATACCATTACTGCTTTTCTGCAATGCAGTATTATGCAGCAGTGAAATTGGGGAGGTGTCAGAGATATACAGAAGCAGACATCACTGCCCGTATCACAGACTTGAAAGAGTTAGATGAGATCTAGTCCATCTTTCTGTTCAAAGCATAAAACACAGAAGAATACAAGTACAAGTGTTTACTGCACCTTGTCCAGCCCTCTCTGAAGGCCTCTGTGTATAGATGCAAGTAAAGTTATATCAATTGCACACATTCAAATAACTCTAGAATAATATTCATTTGCGCATCTTTAAAAAAAGACAAAAACTTTTTTTACTTCTTCCTATGAAGTAGCAGAAAGCTAGCAGAAAATCCGATCAGATATATGAATAATATCCAGTTACAATACAGGAACCAAACTCAACTCAGTCATGTATAATATATGACAAATATTACTAATTCAGGTAGGAACATCCTAGGACTGAGCACTGATGTTTCTAGATATACCAAAGAGGTGTATTTCCCAGAAGACAAATCTCAATTGTATCAACTAAATGTGACACAAATAAACTGTCAAAGCTTTCACATTTTACTGAAAGACAAGTCCCTTGTGCACGCCACCCTCTCAGGCAGGAAGGATGCTGCTCCCCAAAGGAAGATAGGGACCTTTCCCTGTTCACAGTTTCAAAGTATCCCCCAGAGCCAAGGCAACCAGAGGTGGTAGAAGAAACCAGCAATTATCAGACTTCAGAGGGTCATGTAATCAGCCAAGGAGACATCCCCACTTCTCAAACATGAATTTACTGCAGGTTAACAGCACTGTGCTTCTAATCATAGTCATCCTAGCACAGACTCAATGTGTTTTCATCAACTTGTAACAATCAGACTTTTGGTGCGTACACATCACGTTCCCAGTATCTTTATGTGCTTTAGCTCCTGGTTTAACCCAACACGGCTGCACCAAAGTAAACTCTCTTGTACACAGCATACCAACATGAAGAGACTTCCATTTCACCCTTAATACCTCGTTCTCAATACGCAAATTCTTTGGGTATAATCCAAGGAATAGAGAGGACTGTAACACACTGTCTTACTGGGAGAATTAGTTAAATGGCATTGGGCCTGGTTTTTACCTCCCAAAATGTTTCTGCAAGGTTACTTTTTAACTCAGTCCAGCAAAACTTCTAAGTGTTTAGGAGCAAGTAGTGAGAACTGATCGTCATCTGCTAGCATTTCCCCATTCCATACACCATTTTAGGTCCTCCTATTGCAAGAGTGAACATTCAAACCTGTTTTACCTGCTGGCCAGAGTAGTGCAGCCAGGCACAGGATGTTGTATAAGCAGGATATCCATGCTTCAACGTTTGCTATTCTGGAGCAGACAGTGACTGCCTCAAGCCAGGTGGTGTTTTAGTCAATAGAGGATTATTTTGTTAAATGGCCCATCAGACTGCTCTTTGGGGAAACTGAAGGAGTGGAGGTGTTTTGACCTCTTTTTTTTTTTTTTTTTTTCTTCTTAAAAGTAATAATTCTGACTCAATAGATCAATTTTTGAATTACCCCCTCTATCTTCTCTCTAGCCATTTCATTGCAAGAGAACTGCAAATCAGAAAAATCCTTGGAAGGAGCAGAGAACAGCATGATCTCCTTGCTAACCCAACACAAACAGCTGTATGCAGCACAAACCAAATGGATGACTTTGTGCTTCTGAGACACAAGAGAAGATGCTGGCAAACAACACCCTTCATCTCACACAGTCCCCTTCCCATTCTCCATGAGATGCAGAGCAATGGTTTTCATCAGGTGCAGGTCTGCTTTGGCTCATCCCTTTCCTTTTTCCCAAACAGGCTAGTTTGGAGTGTTTCTGCTGGGGAGCAAGCATGTATTTCAAATTACACCAAAAGATTTCTCCTTGCCCTCTGGATTTCATCATTATAGTTGCCCCTCCAGCCTAAACTGCACAGACTGGTGGGATATTCCTGAGCTACTCCCCCCCAAACTGGTGAAACAACTCAAGGATTAGGAAGAAGGAGGGTGCCAAGGTCTACCTTTGAAGGAAAGATGACTTGCTATGAACTTTGTTAGTACATCAGCAACATATCTGAAATCTATGCAGCACAGCAATTGTTTGGCACCTTGATTTAAGGATGGCATACAAAATAAAAAGCATAGCATAACAAGACAGTTTGATGAAAACAGGTGAAGTAATGCTAGCCACTTGAGGCATGGCTATCAATCTCTTCCCTGTTCCCCGTAAGCCAGCAGGGAACTCAGAAGCAGCAGCTATTCTAACTGAGCCCATCAGTCTGTGTTGCACTGCCACACGTGTAACTCTGTGGCTGTGAGCAGTTGATATAAACCCCTTCCTTTTAAAGTCTGTTCAAGCAGGAGTGAAACATTAAATGGGAAAGTCAAGTCAAACATCTCAGCTGTCATATTTACTCTGAGAAGCACCCTTGTTGTCACACCTCCTGCTCCCAGGGAAAAGCAGGCTTCTTTAGAACAGGAAAGTTAATCTTGGAAGTGAACAGAATTCCCCCAAAATGATCACTTTAGCAAACAGATCAACACACGAGGCCCAAGTATTTGCTAGCAGACAGTGGTAGCAAATAAAGTTCAGTTACTTAGTTTTCAGTTTTCAGTAGGGAGTTATTGAAAAAAACCCCAGCCATTAAAAATAAATAAATAAATCAAACACCCCATTATCCAAGCTTAAAGAAAAGTAGGTCCTCTGCAAAATCACAAACAAAGACCTGCAGATTAAAGCATAATCTCTATGTACACAGTTTCCTGCTAGCTGTCGGCATTAGTTCTCATTAGCTGTGACTCCACATCTTGCACAAGGCAAACTGCAGCCACCTCCCTGGAGGAGTTCACATCAGGAGGGACATGGGCAGGGTTTGCTGGAAGGGCAGGGGATCTCTGAGCAGAAAGTAACCCCCACTGCTGGGGAAGTGGCTTGTCTCCAAAATGACCTGTGAGAGCATTTCAGTTGGGACATGGTGCCCAGTTGCCTTTAAACTGGAAATACAAGAAGATTTCCTTACCATGACACCTACTGACTTCCACAGAAGCCAGAAGACAAAACAGATTGAGTAACTGGAACCACATGGACGCCATAAAGGAGGTGACATGCAGATGCTTTTTTCTTCATTGAGGAAATGTCACAAAGTGCAAACATGTTTACAATTGGCACGCAAAATTAGTTACTGACAGCAAAGCAATGTGTTTCTCAACCCCAGGCAAGAGCATTTGATGCTTTCCCCTTAAAATCATTAAGGCTTGAGCATCCATCTTGGTTTCATTATGGAAGCAATATTGGTGGTTATTAAAAAAGAAGAAAAAGAAGTGAGCCTCATCAGCAAGGCTGACCTTCCCCCATGCTCCTCTCCCTTGCTGGAAGGCATTGCTGTACAAATGACCCTTTTTACATTTAAGATGCCTCTTTGTAAGTTTTTGATAAACCTTTTCTCAGGACCATGTTACAGTCCTGGACTTTGGCGAGGTGAAGGCTGCTGACCAATTTCCTGGGGAACAATACCCAAAGGCTCCATCCGACAGAGCTGAAGTGAGGACAAGAGTGGATGCTGGCAGCCCCGAGCCCATGGGCCTACCCCCCTGCAAGCTGCGTGCTCAGGGTAGAGCCGCATGGCACAGGAGCCAATTTCTGCCCAAATAAGCTATTTTTAGTCTTCAGTAACATGCTAAGTACATGAGATTTGGCTCCTGGATCAAGAGCATAGTCAATAAGGAAGTGACTAAAAGATTGAAATCTCAGATAAGAATCTCCAAGTGAGAATGACAAAATCAAGAGAGGGGCATACAAAGAAATATCTGAGAAGCAGAGCTACGCAAAAATCTTTTCTTTCAGCCTAAGCTTCAACAAAATCACCCTGAAATGTTCTGATCAGTTCCACTTCTAAGCAATGCACAGTTGTTGCAGCCTTCCACACTGCAAACTTAGTCCTGTGCTGACTCCAAGAACTGTGATGCCTGTACTTTATCTGATATTTTAGAGCCAAACATATGTAGAAATTATGACAAAATCAAGACCAGATGTGCAAAAGAGGACAACCAGGAGTGGGGAATCTCTCAGGATTAATGAGAAGCCTTACATTCAGGCCCCATGAGCATTATCTTTCCCTCTTGCTAGGCCTACAGATCCCACAGAGCGTTCACAACAGCAGTGGTGGCCAAGTGCACAGCACCTTTCTCTGGTCCGATTTGCTGAGCACACAGATGTGCATGCACTAGTGGTATCCACAGTGCTTTGATACTCACCAGTGCCTCTGTTTCTGTTAAATGACATTTGTTTCCCCAAAGATTAAAACACATCAATGCAGATAACACAAAAATTATGAACGAAATAGATGCTGAAACATGCAGTTGGTATCAACCACCCATCCGGAGTGCTCTCAGTGGTCATTTTCACACTTCCCACCCTTAGCACCTTATGCGTTCAGAGTTTCCAAGAATAAAACCTGCAATGTTTTGTGACAATGCACAGCCTACACATTTGTTACCTTCCATTTCACAACAGCACCCCCAGCACATCTCACCAGCAGAGCGTTGCTGGTGAGCTCTCTGTGGAAGCCAACAGAGCTGTTGGCAATTTCTTCCGTGGCTCTTTTGAGCACTGGTAGCACAAGCAACTGCAAAGCACACTAGGATTTCCTGACTCAATACAGCAAAATACCAGTAGCAGAATGACTGGGGCCCTATCTGCAGGTGATGCTGAGAGAAGTAACCCTTTCCCTGCGAGCCTGATGTATCAGTGTTGAACCACTCACTTGGCACCCAGGTCTAGGTGGCCACTCTCTGTCTAGTTGCATGGCCAAGTTTCATCTCACACTTGTCTGTTTCTGGATGCTGATCCCTTCCTCAAAGCATGTATTAATTACAAAAGGCTTCCAAGAGGAAGAGTTTCACTTGTATCCCTTCTGCCACATAGGGAAACAAAACTGCCACCAGTGTAAGCTCTAAACCGATGGCCCAGGATGCTGTGGAAGAGACAGAGGCTGTTGGATCCCATCTCCTTTGGAAAAAGCAGCACTTCTATAAATGCCTTCCCCTGCAAGTAACTGCAGCATCTCCCAGAGCTGTTCTGGTACTCGTACTGAGTCTAAGGAATACAGGACCATGAGTCCAGTTCTGTAAGGTCTCTCCTGTTCAGAGTATTTGTTTATATCCAAGAAACTACTTGTGTAGGTGTCTCTTTGTGTGATTCTGGGCAAGACACTTGCCTGTGCCTCAGTTCCTCCACTGTTCCCACCTGAACTGTGCGGAGTACATCCCATCCCACTTGCCTTGGATGCAATGAATCCTGTCCTAGGGTGACTGAGGTCATGCAGGTGTGCAGGCAGGTCATACCAAGCTCATTTCACCCGTAAAGATGGAAGGATGTTCAGCATCTTGCATCCTCGGGGCTGGAGCAGCAGGTAACAGGCAAGGAGGATTGCAGGCTCAAATCTTAGGCTGACTAAAAATAATAATGAATCCTTACAGAAGCTTAAAATAGCTGAGTGGGTAGTTGCCAGATTGCTAGTTGAATTTATATATATGTGTGTGTGTGAGTGTGTGTGTTGAAGTTTAGCTATAAGAAACAATTGCAAAGGTAGGCTGAGAGAGGAAAAGCCATGATATCATGAGGCCACAGATCTGTGGGTGTTCAGCTGATTTCTTGGAGGTTTTTTTTGGAGCTATGCAGCAGTGTCAGTGAAACACCAGACTTGAGTGGCAAAGGAACTGCTTGTACTGCGGCCTAGGGCACCCACTGGCTGAAAAGGGTAACAGAAAGGCCTTATAAAATACTGCTGCAAACCAATACTGTATGAAACACACAAACAAACAAACAAAATCCCATGCAACTCAGCTCTGCCTCTGCATGACAGCATGGCCTTTTGCATGCACAGGAGAGAGGAGATCCTTAGCTACCCTCCCAGGAGGCGAAAAGCACAGACTTCTGCTTTGAAAGTGCAGCTGGTGGAAGGACGGGGAATGAGTGACCCCACAGAGGAAGAGTTCTGTATAAACAAGGGCGATGCTTACATAAATAAAAACACTAAGTAGAAACCCCATTCAACTCACTCTGATCACAATTCTAAAAAGAGTTCCCTCATGTATTTTTGCTTGGATTTCTATCCGCACTGTCAGGGCTGCATCATGCCCCAAGGTCCCTTACAGACCCCTGTCCTGAGGCAAGGGGTGACAGGTCCAGATGTGGCAGCAGGATGGGAAGTGCCCACCCCATGCATCTGGGCTGCACCTCAGCTGGGCCCAGGCTGAGCGTGACAGGGGCTGGCAGGGTTTAATCCAGGTTTTTCCATTTTTCAGAGTAGGTAGGTGTCTGCTGTGGGGCATAATGGGAAATTACTGCAGGCTTTCCTTAGGAAATCCCATCTTTGAGACCAGGAGTCTTGTTTGATAGGAGGTACTAAAACTCACCCATCTTCAAGGTAGCTCCCAAGCCCTATATTTTGTCTGCTGCTCAGTCACAGTCTTCAGCTTGATCCTGGATTAGTCAAGATACCCTGCCTTGATTTCCCATTTGGAGATAATGAAACCAATCTCATTGGCCTCATTGGAAATGCTATGTTGGGTATAGAAATGCTATAAACACTATGGGGTAAGATGGCAGATGCCTTGAAACCCCAAAGAGAGATGCTGCCTGCCAGTAGGTTTCCACTACTGCCTGGCAGAACAGTGTCAATTTTGGGATGAAGAACAGATGAGGGTTGTGCCAGCTTGTTGCTAATCTAAGAGCACCTGCACAAAGCAGGCTGCTCTGTCCAAGTGGATTTGTATCTTATTAACCTCCTGAATGCCATCAGCCACCCCTGAACTGCAGAGACCGTCATTCCTTCTTACCTACCTCAATAGACAGTTGAACTTGGGGCAAATCTATTGCTAGGTATATGTGGGCTTGCTCACAAAATATTGCACAACATTTTGAAAAGGCTGGGGCCATTCTAATGACAGTGGCACCAGGGATTATATGTAGCCTAACAGTAGTCTGATTATTATGATCTTAAACCCGGTGAAGCTGAACTTTGGTGTTGTATGAAAAAATATCTTTCTTTGTAAATGGCTGTCCTTTGATACAGGTGGCAAGATGAAACGCACTGATTTTGATGGGATGACCTTAACAAATAGCACTGAATGAAAAAGTAAATACTGAAAGCATTTCTACTGTACTTTGCAGTCCTTTAGCATGAAGAATATACATTTATGCCAGTCATAAGCCAGTTTGAAAGAGACAGTCACTCCTCAGTGCTTCTGAACACTGAAACAGAGAAGCACCATCAGCCACCAACCCCCTGGAAGACTGCCCTAAATGTGAATGAGCGTGGGGGTACTGAACAAGCAGTGAATGCTGCACGTGGCACCTGTTGAGGCCCAGGAAAAAAGGGAGTTGTTAGCACAGACGGGATGGATTTTCAGGGATCCATCTGCCAGCATGCACTTATCAGTAGCCTCAGGGAGAGACTCAGTGACCTAGCAGCAGGGCACAAAGGAGAGGGGTGAAGTCTCCCACTGCGAGTAGCTTTCTGATAGAAAAGGGAATGCTTTCACAGCAGTTAGCTCCAGTGCTGGTGCATGACTGATTCATCATGAATGCTTGTACTCAGGTTTCCCTTTTAAATTTGCAGTCTGTTCTTCAGGCCCTGCTGAGTTTAACTAGGTAACTGTCTCCTCTCCTTTAGGGAGAACAAATCAAAAGCAGCACAAGGGCCAACGCGTGTTTCTACTCAAAATAAATGAAATGCTTGGGGGAGACGGACCGTGTTTTATAAAAGCACACAGTGCTTTGAATAACTCGATGCCCCCAATAATAGTGGGTTTTACACTTTACCAATAAATATAACTTCAAATTTAAAGAAAACGTTTAAAACAGCCAATGTGTTATGCCCAATAAGCAAATGTTTGCACGCAGAACTGACAGGAGAAATGAGCTCAGTGGGTCACATAACGACCATGGGTCCTGTGGTGAATGCCTAACCTCTAGTAAATTCTGAAGCACTCTACACCTACACAGAGAGGAAGGAAACCTAATCCCAAATCCTACATCAATACAGCCCCACAAGGAAAAAAATACTAAATGAAGCCAGTGTCTGAAATGCCATCACTCTGAGTGCGACCTCCAGAGGCACGGATTCCTGTCAACCTGGGATCTAGAGACTGGTATCTCTCTGTATCATTTTTGCCTAAGAACTGATCAAGTTCTTAAGCCTGTATGTGTGGGTGAAGTCCTGCGTTGGGTTCCACTCCCTACCTTTAACACGACCCCTCACACTGAACAGCCACCTATGTAAGATCCAGCAGCAATCCAGGACTTGAGCTCAGAGCCCAGGTTTGCCACTCTAGGCCATTATACCACAAATAAATGCAACCACCCCATTTCCATCTACCGCCTCTTCCCATCTGGCTTAAAAAGGCATTTGCTGGAGATGTGCATCAAGAGGGTTCCCCATCCTGCACTGACTGCAAGCCTCCAGCAATGCCTGGAAAGTTGATGGCAGCTGTGTTCCTGCTCTAGGACCAGCCTGACACAGGTGCAAGATGCAAAGGCACCTGCACTTCCAGGCATTCACATAAATACGAGTCCAGGTACCCACCCCACAAGACATGAGTTAGGTAGGGAACGTATGCACATCAATTCTGGCCTTCAGCAGCTGTCCACCCAGCCCTGCCTTTGGTGCCCAAAATTACACAGTTACAAAAAATTAGCCCTAAAATCTTGACTAATTGTGTGATGATTTGAACCTGCTGTTTGCAACATGCTGCTTAGCTTAAGAGCGTGCTGTGGTTTAAACCCAAGATGACTGTGTAGCTCCACAGCAGTCCTGTGTACTGGGGGAAAGTTGGTGCAAGTACAAACATCTACAGCATCTTCAGAGAAAACATAAAAGCTGAGGGTTTTATTGGATTAAACAGATCAAAATAAATAACAAGAGTGAGGGTACATTAAGTTTAGTTATGTTTAGATTCATTCTCCATGTTTGAGGTTTCTCAATGTGGTGTTAATAACGTTTCAGAATAAACAGTATTCTAGATAGCATTCTGGCTTGTCTCTACCCTTCAGCAAACCTTTATTTATTTATTTATTTATTTATTATTCATTTTTAAAGACCTTTCTAAGGCTAGTTTTCAGCCCAGTGAAATGACATTTCAGTGGTTGCAAGGGTAAGAACACATAAGGTTCTTTTCATCGTGCTTTACACTAAAATAGGGATGTATTTTATCTAAACAGTAGGATCATAGACATTTTTATGTTTGGAAGTTTACTCAAAAGTATAAAAATATTCTTAAAATACTACAGTGTGAAAGAATGAGTGACAGAAACAATCTGCAGGCCTACCACGAAGACTGGACGCGATGACGTTCAGATGGACAATGGGGAGCACACAGATTACCAGAAATTACATGATTGTTGTCATTAAAAATAGCAAAACATCAATTACAGTACAGAACATACTTAAAATACAGTAAACCTTGCAGCTCATAGCATTGGTAAGAACACTTTTAGCGCCATGTTATGAGTTGTTATTGAAACTCAAACCATACGTTGGCAGCACTAGCTGCTTCATCTAGTGGCACTGCACACGAATTTCAGGATTTGTGATTTGAGCGCACTGGTCTTTGTGACAGCTAACAGTCCGTGAAGTTGAGATAAAACACCAGCTATCACAAGAACAGATTTACAAAGTTCCCTGAAAAAAACTGTGCAGAAGTCAGCAGTGACTGCCAACAGCAGATAAAGGGAGAGAGGGGACACGCGCCTGGCCGGCAGCGTGGCAGTGGCTGCCAGCCCAGAGCCTACTTTGGGATTTCTCATCAAAACCCCAAGCCTGTCTGTCTGTCTATCCATCGCGGGGCATTTACTTTAAGTTTAGGCAGAATAGTTCTAGCCAATTCCTCCCAAGGACTCCTGAACTGCTCTAGAACAGTTTCTAACACATCGTGAACTCAGCGTCTTTTACGGAAGTACATTAAAACAGTTTACAGAGGATAAAAATACACCCTGAAGTCATCAAGACAGCTATAGATTCAAAGTTCAGTTTTCCCTTTTATTCCCCTCCTTTCTCCCTCAATATGAAGGCTTTTGCTCTCTCCCTGCCCCATTCCCCCCTCTTCATCCCCCCCCCCCCCCCCCCCCAAATAAGCAGATGCAATCAAGGAGAAATTTATTTTGAACCAATTCTGCAAAACAGTTCAACAATGCCATACTTTATAAAAATACTTAGTTACATAATTAAACTTATTACTATTTATATAAAAAGTGTGAATGTGAATTTTAAACTCTGTTAGGGTAAGAACCACATCAAGATCCTCAGGTGAAACAAATAAATTTTCATAAACATACAAACTCTTTTGGAGAAGTCTTATAATACACAACCATTTACAATGAACACGTTCATTAAGTTAGTGTTTTATTCCTTTGCTATACAAGTGTTATTACAATGAACTGTTCCATTCTGTAATTAAAATCCAAACAATGCCAGTGTCATTTTTGGCATTTGTTGTTATAGCTGTATTAATACATAAACTCATATGATTGTGTTATTTATTTTAAAATATTTAGAAAAATTAAAATTCCATTGTATTTTTCGATTTTTGTTGTGTCTTTTTTTGTTTGTTTTGTTTTTCTTACATAAAGCCCTTTTAAAATTTGATAACCACAGATGTACAGGTGATGAGTGATGATGAAGGAAAATTGAAAATGATGGCACTGTACTTACAAAGATCTGTTTGGTAGCTGGATTCAGTGTAGTGTAAACCCATGAAAAAAGGTAGGTTTAGTACCGGAACTATATTACCAACTTTTCTGAAATTCATTTGTTGGATAGCTTTACAATGCTAATATAAATTCAAACCCGATAGATACGTAAGAGTTTAGTGTTTCAAAATTAAAGTATATAAGCTTGATCAGAAATTCAAAAATGTCATGCAAATTGTTGAGTAAAAGACATGATGTTATTGCTTGATATGTCAGTAGCCAAAGAAAATAAATCTAGATGTCGTGTGAGCTGGGCTGAAAGCCAGCAAATTTCAATGTCACTATATTCGGACAATATTAAATATATTTTCTCCCTTTAGTTTTTAAACTTTCACATTTTCTTTATTTTTATTTAAATAATTCTGTAGGAAGGGCATAAGTGGGAAGAGCAACTGTGTGTAAGGGTGTCTTAATAGTCAAGAAAAGCAAAAGTGCAATCAAATCCCTGAACTAGTGACAATTAACATTTGTGGCACCCACCCTTGCTAACACATATAAGCCACATACAACAGTACCGAATCTGTCTCTGCAAAAGGACTAAGAAGTGGCCATTTACCAGCTTCAATCTTGCTTTCATGGTGAGCTTTGTTCAGGTAGTCTTCCCATACAAAAGCTCTCTGTAGGATCGGAGCTTAAAAGATAAAAGGATTTCCCCCCATGATTGTATCACATAGTTTCAAGTTCAAATATCATCATACTTTAGCAACATAATTTTATAAAATATTACCTCATTTTCTAGTTACCTTCATTATTCTTAATTAGCTATGCAGAAAGAAAAAAGAAAAATCTCTCATGCTACTTTCCAGTTATATTAATACAAGTATTAACACAGTGCATTATGCTCTCTAATTTCACTATTGAGGTCTACCATTTAGATCAAGTTTGTCATTCTCTGTTCCAATTTCTCTTTTAACCTGCCTACCCTAATTAAGTCCATGCAAGAGGAAGCTTATGGATCAAGACTATGTATCAAATATGGTTGTACCATCTTAAGGGGAGGTATGGGGGACGGGACACGTAATTTTGAACACAGGAAGTTTTACAGAACTGGAATAGCATTGCTTGGTCCCACGAAGTTCTTCTGCTTTAAAAATGTCCTACCCCAAGATCACTTTAATTCCAGACAATTCCCTCCTTAGTAAATGATTAAATGTTGGAAAAATAAAGGATTTGAAATTGTTGTTTTTTTCTGCTATCATTCACACCAACACTCATTTTACTAGCCCGTATTTTCAGTAAGCTTCCTTTGGACCCTGAAGTAAGTTGGGAAATAGGAAAAAAAAAAAACATGTCATTGGTAAATTAGATTATAACATTTTAAAAGTGGTTTTGTGCAACTGTATTATGAAATTCCAGTTTGCCATTAAGAGCATGCAAAGTAGCGAAGATTTTCTTTCCTTTGATTCCTTATAGACGTCAGGAATTCTTTGCAAGTCTTTTACATTTGGCAGATTTGTGCATGTTATATAGACTGTTGGCTTATAAATTGTCTCCAGGCTGGTACTGTGGTTCTGTAGCAGTAAAGTAGTCCTCCAAGAAAGACTGAATATATTCAAATGTTGGTCTCTCATCAGGGTCCTTCTTCCAACACAGTTTCATTAACTCATGAAGAGACTCTGGGCAGCCCTGTGGGCAAGGCATCCTATATCCACGTTCCACTTGTTCCAGAACTTCCCGATTCACCATCCCTAATAAAAAGAAAGCATTTTACCTTTGAATGTCATTATACGAAGAACAGTTAGCCAAAGCTTTTCAAGTTTCTCCAGCCACAATGTTGTTTACAATGTGCATGTGAATCTACCATTTCAGAATATTTCATGAATGCATTTTATGTTGAGTGAATTTTTAAATTCTTGGATGAAATACATTTTCTGAAAATTATTTCATTGTTCTGATAATTCCTCAGTACCTGGTCCTTCCTTCATTTGTATAGTTACTTGTATGTTTTGCTACAGAACATTTACTACTGTTTTGAGCCTGCTATTTCAAAAAGGAGACTCAAGCACAGATACCTTCTGCTTGCCTAAACTTCTATTAAAGGACCACTTAATTTGATATCATTATGCCTTTTTATTATGCATATGCCTAGCAGAACTACCTTACAACTCTAGTCACAGAAAAATATCTGACAGAACATGTTATATATGCTTAGTTTCAAAAACAGGTCTGGCAGGTTCATTCTATGGATGCTTACTGTAGACTGGGAAAATGTCAACAAAAGTAGAAATTTCAGGAACAGACAGACAGGAAAACCTAAGAACACCCACTAATCTGAAAAGAACTATCAGTCACATTTGCAAATTCTATAATCTTAAAACACTTTGAGGAGCATGTAATAGTTAATCTGTAAATAAAACACGTAGCTTTGTGAACAAAGGAACCAGTGAAGTGTTACCAAGCTTTTGTCTCTGCTTGTCAACTGTGGGCTGTGGATGAAGGTAAAAAGTCAAAAAGGTAACTTCAGAAACAAAGAACACCACAAAGTAAAGGAAGATCTATTCCATTTTCCTCTTACCTGGATACGGCACTCTCCCCTTTGTTACCAGCTCTGTCAGTAAAATTCCAAATGACCACACATCTGACTTAATTGTAAACCGACCGTACAGCGCTGCTTCTGGAGCGGTCCATTTAATTGGAAATTTAGCTCCTGCAGACATCAGAAAGACAGATACTCAATTTATCCTTGGTCACGCATCGTTTACTTATGCTTCAAAATATTTTAAAAAGAATACTGCACTCAAATTTTTTTAGTTTGCTTTGTTTGACCAAATTCAAGGTAGTTCAGTATTTTAATATTTTAAGCTGGAAAGCAGTTTCAAACCAAAGTAGCAACTACTGGCTATAATTTCTGGAAGCAGTTAAGACATCTGGGATTCTTAATTAAATATGTTTCCTGAAGTGGGGTGATCTTCAGAAATTGAGGAATACCCTCTCTAGAACCTCATCTCTCTTCAAATTATAGCAAGTTTTTACCTAAAAAAAAACGTTTCAAATGTCTTTCAAAAACATAAGTAAGTTGCTAAATAATTCTGAACACAGAAAGTTTAGAAAGTTTACAAAATATGCACTTAAGCAAGAGGGACACCCAAACATAGCTATGCAAGCACACTTAGATGCATTATCTTTATTCACGCATACAGCATACATTGACACTCTGCTAAATGTAATAGCTCTAAATAATTTTAAGATAATTGGACTTATTTATTGAGTAAATAAATCAATCTTACCTTGTCTCGCAGTGTACTCATTGTCCTCTATTAACCTTGCTAAACCAAAGTCTGCTATTTTACACACAAGATTGTCTCCTACAAGAATGTTAGCTGCCCGGAGATCCCTGTGGATGTAGTTCATTCTTTCAATGTAAGCCATGCCATCGGCAATCTTAAAAATAAAGTTTTATTAAAAATTACTTTCCATGACTACATACATTTATCCTAAGCATTAAATTATATCATTTTATTTTAGGTGTATTCTCATTTGGTAAGTATAGAAAGTAAAGCACAGCTTGTGACAACATTGATTTGAGCGTGCCTGGCTCTACAGTATCTATCAATTTGTAACTGACCATTTCTTTTTGACAAATTACAAAAATCTACAACAGAAAATGTAAGAAAGAACAGTGTACAACTGCTAGTGTACAATATTTATATTTAGTTGATAGCTGATATAGTTTTAAATTTCTAGGCACAAAATATAATTTTCTTGGTTATAAAATGTACCTGAGCAGCCATATCGACGAGCTGTGGAAGTTTTAAGTACTTCCCTTCTCCTTCTTTTAGGAAGTCTAGTAAGCTGCCTGTAAAATATGACAACAGTTTGGTGAAAAACAACAGAAAAACACACTAACTTGTCCTGAAAACATGAACAAGTTTTTTTTTTTCTAGACGTTAGGATTGATGGATTCAGCTCCCAAAATCTGAGTTTGAAAATCCTCATTTACCAGAGCAATATGCATTGAGTATGCCGGTATAGTTGACTATAATTTGCAAATTTTATATAAGCACTTTTTAATCAATTTTAATAATTCAGATAACTAAACGCTGATAAAGCAGACTGCCATTTGATGATTATATTGCCTGACCTTCCTGGTATCAATGCCTTTCCTGGCTGGACTTTCCACAATTTATAATTAAACAAACAACAATTACAAAAAACAACAACAACAACAAAATCCACCTATCTGTTAGTTAAATCTTCTGCCAGCTCCAATTCTATACCAGAGAAGTGATTCTGAAATTGCTGCTTTTAATTCCTTACATGGGAAAACAAAAGTATCTTCCATACTTTACGACATATTATGTTCTCATATTTATATAACACAATTGTGTCCAGAATATTTCAGCATTAGTAGTATTTGAAATTAATTCCAAGGACCTGTGCCTTTTTTAAAGACAATAATTTTTACATGTATGTTAAAATCCTGTTTCTGACACAACAGCTTTCCATAAGGGTAGAGGAACAGACTGAATAAAGACTAATCCCTAATCTGTCTTATTGGAGTCAAAGTAAGACAGACAAAATGAAAAGTGCAGTGATGGTTTGGGAAAAAAATCACTAAATAGCAGGTCTTGCAGGGGACTCATGGCAGTAGTAATGAATTAGATCTGTCTGATGCGGTTTTAGTCTGTTGCTGTATTTTTTCATTGGAAATAAGAGCATGAAAGGCTCAAGGCTGCTTTTTCAAGGTAACATCCCTAGAAAGCAATTGTTTATCTTGATTGCCTTGCTAAAACCCGATTTCTGAACAATGAAAACTGATTTTGCATGACTAATTTAAGATCTGACAGAGACTGTCTACTGTTATTTAGAAAAAAAAACAGAAAGAAATTCTTAGATTTTCTATTCCTATGTTTTCAAACTTGTAAAACACTTTAAAATCTTTTTAAACGGGGAAAAATAAAACACACACAAAAAAAACATATTTGTGGAAGAGTACTGAACACAAGCAGCTACTCTCATGGGCTTTGGCAATACTTCTATTTTTTACCAGGATAGCAAAATTTCTCTGAGGTAAACAGACGTTTGCATTTTTCAAAATCTGGAAAAATTGCCACGAGAATCCATTTCTTCTAAATACTAATATGCTTTTAAAGGTTATTTCCACATTCAAACTAAATCTCTATTTCACTATCAGGGGGATATATCAATGGAAGAAGGGCGGAGGACTGAAAACAAGGAGAGATAAAGGCCAGAGTCTGCTAAAAATAGCCAACCATTTTAAAATTCATCACTCTTCTAGACAAGAAACAAAACAAAACAAAACAACTAATTCTGTTGTTGTGAGCATGAACAGAAGGAAGGCATACTCTTGTAATAGTATTTGTACTATACCACCCAATTTAAATATACCAGGCAGTATGCACTAAATAAATGAGGAAAAATGAAATGAAATGAAATGAAATCATGTACTTGGAAGATTAGCAAGGGTGACACAGATGCATCAAAAAATTCATGCCTCCACCCATGATCTAAATCGGAACTGCTTCAAGTAGGTCAAGCATTGCTCATTTTAATTTAATCAGAATTATCATTTTAAACCTAACATTAATTAAACATTTAATTTGTTCCTGGGGTTTTAAATAATCTTTCTGATACAGTATCTTCAGACTATTCTGCCACACACCTTTTGTCATGAATTCAGTGACTATGTAGATTGGTTCCTCAGAAACAACGGCATACAGCGGAACAAGCTTGTCGTGTCGTAATTTCTTCATGATTTGAGCCTCCTGCAGGAAAGCTTCTGGCATCATTGTTCCAGGTTTTAGTGTCTTGATTGCTACTTTTGTGGTTCCATTCCATGTTCCTAGAGAAGCAAATTATATGGTATTCTCCAATACAAAACCAAAGAGGTTTTCTGCTATTTTTTTTCTTTTTGCTTCAGTTTTGTTAGGTAACAGAGAAATCTTAAATTACTAACTACATCGAATATTATTTTTAACTTTATGTGACTGATCATAATCAATATTTTTCCTTCAATTATTTATAAGATTATCTTTTCAGATTCTAATACTGACTTACTTAAAATACTGTTAAAACATGCATACAGACAACTGAAAGATGTCAGCTTAAGCTCTTACCCATCCATACTTCACCAAAACATCCTTGGCCCAACTTAACTTCCAGCCTCAAAGATTCTCTAGGGATTTCCCATGCATCTTTTGCTAGTCCCTGTGTTTGTGGTTTCACAGTGGGACACACAGTTGTTAGCTTATGACACAGCCCATCGGCATGTTCTGGAAAATGAAAAAAAAAAAAAAAAAGCTTAATAGTTAAACAGGGTAACACTAGCAGAAGTAACATCCTAATGTTGGTAAAAGAACTATTTCATTTACTGTTTGTCAAAATCAAAAAGAAACTTTGTAATTGTAGGTTAAAAACAAACTACATATGAAGTTTTTCTTCCTCATGGTAAGCACAAGCTAGTATTGGAGCACTAGAATTTTGTCTTACCTCTGTAGTGCTTCACCAACTTCTGTAGAGATTCAAATTGTGCTCTGGTTGTGATATAGTATCCACCATTGTCAAGTTTTCTGATTTTGTAGTGTTTCACATTATCACCTCTGACCTCATCCCAGTCTCGTATGGAAAGGGAGTAAGCACCTAGGAAATAAGTCATACCTGCTGTTTCACCAAAAATTTACAAATATTTTTGATGCATCTGCCCTACTGTCGTTATACACATACACGTGTGCACATGCATACGTGTAATGTAATCGACATAAAAATAGTCCTCACCCTGGGGAGAAGAGGAAGAAGAGATATACAGAGGCACACATACCTTTAGTGGTTTCACTCTCTCTTACTAAGAAAATGCCGCGCTGGTTCCCAGGATTTAAAAGGAGCCTTTCTGCATCCTTCCTGCCCATTTTACCAAAATACCACCTAGAAAAAGTTAGAGGAAATTAGTGTCAGTAAAAGTCTCCTACGCTTTTCTAGTCATATAAATAGAAGATTTATAAATCTCAAGCATTGACTGGACTACTAATATTACAAAGCAGTTACAAATCAATAAAAGTAAAAATGTCCATATAATTGGAAGATTAAGATAACCTATTTCTACATGACTCTGATTTCTATTGTTCACAAAATAAGTAAAAAGAGGCCTCTGTCTGCAAATATTATGTTTTTCTTATGGTTCAACAATAGATACCAGTAGTATTCATTGCTGAAAGTAACACCCTCCTTGTAGTAAAGTTCATAGGGCAAGCTGAATCAGATGACAACGAAATACTGTTGGTGGCATACTCAAAACACTGCAGAAGCCAAAACTACCTTCTCTAGGAAGTTTCAGCTATAAATCACAAAACAGTATTTAATGCAAAGCGGGTGTGCAGCAAGATCATCGGATCACGTTTATTCAGGTTGGAAGAGCCCCTGGGGGGTCTCTGGTCCAGCCTCCTTCTGCAAGCAGGATCAGGATCAGCTGTGAGATCTGACCTGGCTGCTGAGGGGGTGTCCAGTTCAGTCCTGAATATCCTAAACGGTGAACGCTGCATAGCTTCCATGCGCAACCTGTGCCCCTACCTGGCTGCCTGTCCTCAGGGTAAAACGCTTTTTGTTACTTCCACCTGGAACCTCCTCTGTTCAACTTCTGTTCTCTCTCATCCTTTTCCTGCACACCTCAGTAGGGGGAGCACTTTTTTCTCCTGTTCATGTAGAAATACCCTTTTGGTAGGTATCATGTAGTTCTCTCTGAGCAACACTCCATCTTTGAATTCTAATATTGAAAAGTATGGAGATGTTTTAACACATCTGCTTTTTTTCTTGCCTGAAGTTATTTCAGAAAAGGAAAGTCTTCTATTAGAAGAAAATAGTAATTTTCATTAAAATCATAAAAGTCACTAAATGAAGCAAAGTATAAATTTCCAACATTTTAATTTGGGACCGTTGTAGCATCAAGCTAATCTGGCTTTATGATTGTTGGAAGTTGGCAAAAAATGTAGGTAAGGAGGGATCATTTTGTTGGCATGTGATCAGAATGGCCTGTGCAATCAGTTAGGAATTTTAAACTTATTTTTACTTATTATTGTGGCCAAAATTTGGACATGCAAAATAAGAATTGGTCATGAGCGTACATACGCTTGAAACAACTTTGAAGTAACTCTTAGTCTTAATGAAGCAAAGTTGAACCCCAAGACTATGGCAATTTACAAACTATATTGTAAAGTGTTATTTTATTTTAGTACCTATAAAATATTAGTAGGTTTAACTTTTTTTTTTTTTTAACTAGTGTTCAACATCTACGTTATAGCAGCATTCAAAAGCCACAAGGATAATGTAAGGATAATGTATCCTATCACAAGCAGTTTGTGATATAAATGCCTTCAAGCTTAGAAAAGACCATTTAAAGAAAATCCTAGCAATCTGGGGATGTATACTGCCTTGCACTCCTAACTCCAGCCACAATCACAACACAAAATCTATAAACACAATCAAGGGAAAGGGCTAACAAATGAGCTCTAAAGCAAATGAGCTCGATTCCAAATGCTGTAGTAATATTTAATAAAATTAGCACTAGTTCTTTAAAATAGCGTCAGTTTAAAACAGCCTCCTCACTCATTACCCCTCACTCTCACCTCCAGTCATCACAAAAACCTATGACAAATCCCAAGCACCACATTTTGCTTGTCTTTAGGAGCAATAGTTCCTTTGCAGAAGCACTGCATTCTTTGTTTGCAAAGGTCTACTGTTTCCATTTTACCACTACTGCAGCCCTAATGACAACATGCTTTTACTGCATAGTTTAAAAAATGGTAATAATAATACCGATCTCATTTTTTTCCAAAAAAAAAAAAATCAATTTTAAAAGC
This sequence comes from Anas acuta, assembly GCF_963932015.1. Lineage (NCBI taxonomy): Eukaryota > Metazoa > Chordata > Aves > Anseriformes > Anatidae > Anas > Anas acuta. The sequence goes on from NC_088980.1 coordinate 105,054,712, forward strand.
AGATGAAATACAATAAAATAAACCATAGACCATAAAATAACAACAAGCCTGCGGCACAATCACTTTTTAATAGCAAAAATCCAGATGAGAGCAGCAGCACACTGAAGTCTCAGCTTGAGATTCAGGAAATGTCCTGGAAATTGGGCAGCTTTCCCAAAAGAGCCGCTGGAAATACGGAAGAGCCCAGATCATGTATGGGGGAATTGCTTATTTGCAGAACCATGCCTGTTTATCACAGCAAGAGCTGTGGAGCGTTACATTGCTAATACAATAACTACAATTAGTCCCTTGAAACAAGCATCACCTGAAAGTATACCCCAACTCACAATTACCAAAATAACTTTACACAATTCTGTAAGTGCTCTGGGATCTTTGTAAATAAATGTAGGAAGCACTGGTACCCAAAGTCACGAAAAATTTCCAACATAGTTGTCCCTAGTATGCCTAACAATTTCATCACCAAGAAGTTGCTATAGATGAATAGATTAACAATAGCTGTCCATACCACTGTTATTTAATAATGTGAGAACAGGTACTACCAAGGATATAGCTGATATTCAACTCAGGGTTTAGCAAGCAAAAATAAGGATAAAAACCTACAGTTGTGGATGTATGAACTCTTAACTAAAAGCATGTATTTTTGCTCAATGAGAAATACAGTGCATGTCCCACAGTTCTCACCTCCATTACTACACTCTCCCAAACTTTCTCCTTTAGCCCTGCACATGGCAAGTACAAATAAAACATTTGCAGAAGTATCCACTTTACCAGTAGTAATAATTGTATCTTTGACACTACCCACACAGCATTCCTATCCTTTAATTAGTAGTGTTATCCTACTATCCCTTCAGTGTTACATGCAAGGAATTAAGGGAACAGTATCACCACAGAGTAAAAAGGCAGAATGGATAACAAGAACAGATTGACAGGGTACAGTGTCTTACTCTTCTGCTTGAATGGAGTCTGCAGGAGCTACGTAATTGCTTGGGATGTAGCCTGTTTTTCCCGTAGCAATGGATCTTGCTTCCCACCAGTCTCCTTCCCTGCAAGGAAAGATCAGTTATCTCTTCCACACATGAACAATACATCATTCCTAACAGCTACAGCACCCTCATGTATGAAAGACAGGTTAAATTTAGGTAACATTGTATTTTAATTGAGAAGGACTCTAAAATAATTTCTGCTATACCTGAATGTATTTTCCTTTTCATTGTGAACAGTGTGAGTGCTTCTTGGTGGAACTATGTACTTTAAATGATTCTTTGTTTAAAGTAAAGTTTATCTATACATGCAAAATGCAAACCTGCAACAAAACACTTTATGATGGAGGTATGTAGACAAACTTCCCAGTTCCTAGTCTTATTCTGCCTCACCCATATCATTCTGCCTGTACAGTGACAGCAAGAAACAAAAGAAGCAGACAGTGAGCAAATAAAATTAAGAGAACTCAATGAATGAAACCTGCCCCATCTACATATTAGAACTACTAACACAGCCAAAATCTGCATGAAAAGAAGTCTTCAAAGTAAAAAAATAATTTATTTTTTACTAGGCTTCTAGAAATCAGGCCATAATAGTCCAGAACATCAAGCTACTACTAAGTTACCCTAGGGTGAGTTTTCTATGGAGGCCAGTGAGATGCGCTTCCACGGCCAGAAGTCCTCTCCTACCAGCAGGCTGCTCACTCCTGCATTTGTGGTGCAGTGCTGCCAGTTTCCCCACCTCCCTGTCAGATGGACAGGCAACACACAGAGCTTGTGACGCCTCTGCTACCCTGAAGGGAATAGCTGTGCCTTGCTGCAGAAGAATGCAAAGATGCAGCCCTATCAGCAGGGGAGGAGGCGGCTTTGGGCTTCCCCAGTCGCTACAGCTCTGCACTTGCACCCAAACACAACCTCAGCCTGAAAGTTATCACCTTCCCAGTATAATTATTTTAATCCTATGCGTGTTGCCTCTGTCATTCGAGAAAAGAAATAATCCATCTACTCTTCACTGAAACATGACACATACATTTGAAGAAGGGCTAAGGATCTATTCATTCCGAACAATGCCCAAGTGAAGTTTATGAATGAGAACACTTACGTGTTGTTTATTATCTGGAACCGTTCACCTTTCTTAAATGAAAGGTCATCTGTAGTTCTAGCTTCATAATCATATAAGGCCACAAATACAGTAACACCACCTTAGGAAAAGGAAAAAAAAAACACAGATATAGCAGTAATGCTGCAACTCTTGATTTAAGGACTTGCCCGTGAAAACAACTCATCAATTTTAATTTGGAAGCAAATTAATATTTTGGGTTCCATCTGATTTTGGCAGTTAGATCAATAACTCACTCATTTCTTTAGATAAAGGAAAGTCTATAAACAAATAACCTTAAAAAGTATATTATTTCCACAGCAAGAAAAAAGCAGATAGATACATCACTGGAAGTACCTTAACAATTAGAGTATTTAAACAGAGACACCTGTAAGAACACATTGATAGTAAAAAAAATAAAATTAAATTAAAATTAAAAAAAAAAAAGGTTAGCTTCTTTATAAAGTTAGCTTCTTTTTAAGAAGATCAATAATAAAAGATCCTACAACACAAAAACAGTCAACTGGCAGCCATTAATTATATATATATTTTTTTCCAGAAGTAGTTTGCTGTTGAACTCAGCTGTAAATAACTGTGGTAATTCCAACTTTCTGGGATTATAGAACAACGATCTCTGGAAGGAATTCAACTAGAAATACAAGCATTCTGTTGAAGACAAAGACATTTCTCTGCTTTAATACTAACATATTTTTTTAAATTCCATTAAGTATCCCAACCACTGAAGCATAGATCCATCAGTGCATTCTTCGACAGAACAATGCCAGAGATATTTCACAGGACAAGCAGCTGCGCTCCCTCAGCCCTAGGGAATTTGCTTCCCTTGTCCCCCTTCTGGTACAGGGCGTGCTGCTGAACGTGACCCACAAACATGACACAAGTGTGAGAGAATGATGGCAAGGAGGCTCCTACACTTACAGTAGGAACACATTTTCTATGCTTGAGGGAACTACTTAATAAAACTGGGCTAAAAGAAGAGAAAGAGGGGAAGGAGTACAGGCTGTATGAGATGTACGAGCCATGAGCAAAAATAAGTACCATAGCTAGAGGAAATTTAAAATCGAAAACTGCAGATGGGCAATTCAGAAACACTTCCTGAGCTCTCGAAATGCTATTTCACAGTCTAGTGGGCATTTAGGAAGCCTAATGATAATCTGAGGAATAAAATAATTAATTTTTGAAAGTACAATATTACATCTCTAACATGCACATATATGTACCAGGAAATACACAGAAGACCACCTACAGAAACAAGCTGTGTCTAATCTTAGATGCGGCAATTAGCATGACGGTGATCAGAAAGGAAGAATACGTAATGCAATGGGTATTGTCTACATCTAGTGTTATTGTACTATGGATACTATCTGACATAAAGTTCCAAATCAGTCAAATATTTTCATTTGATTTAGAGTCTTCCCGTGCTGATACTATCTCAGCAGGCCATAAACGGGAATGAATCTATAGTTCTTCTAAGGAAAATAGAAAAATCTCCCTAAGATTATAAAGTAAGTGAGGGTTTATTTTGAAGTATGACTTATAAACTGAAAATTAGACTATCCCCGAGAATTAGACTATCCCCCACCTTTGGCACTAAAAAAAATAAATGTTGTTCTCATAGTTGACTCCTGTCTGAGGGGAACAGAGGGCCTGATATGATGACTGCACCCAACCCACAGGGAAGTCTGCTGCTTCCCTGGGACCCCAGTAGGATATGTTACTAGAAAACTCCCTAGCCTGGTACAGCCTTCCAATTATTATCCTTTATTGGTTTTTCACATTAGCAGCAGCTATGAAGTATCAAAGAGAAGTCCAAGGGCGATCAAAAGGGACTTTAGAGCTTTGAGACAATTGATTAAAGAATCGGGGCACAGGCAGTGTTTTCCTCTATCTTTCCAGTAGCAGGGAACAGTATTGTAAAGAATAGACAGACCCAGCTCATCAATACAATGCAATGAGACACTGGCACAGGCTGCCCAGAGAAGCTGTGGATGCCCCATCCCTGGAGGTGTTCAAGGCCAGGCTGGATGGGGCTTTGGGCAACCTGGTCTGGTGGGAGGTGTCCTTGTCCTTGGCAAGGGGACTGGAACTGGGTGATCTTTAAGGTCCCTTCCAACCCAAACCATTCTGTGATTCTATGAATACATGGCTCCGAAGCTGGTGTCACCAGAAGTTTGGGTTTCTTGAACATGGGATTCTCGAACACCAGGCCTGCTGCTGCCTGACTGCATGCACCTTTCTCCGAGGAAGAAAAGGATTTTTGTGCAGGAGTTAGCAAGGTTGTTCAATAGTGCTTTAAACTGGATTTGAAGGAGGAAAGGGATAAAACCAGGCCTGCCTGTGCTAAACTATGGGAAGGAAAGCATGCCAAAATTTGAGGGACTGTGTGCTAGTGAGATCCTTCAGTCTGCTTCAGGAGGAGCTGGCTACAATGAAGCACATTTGAAATGTTTCTACACCAATGCACACAGCATGAGGAACAAACAAGAGGAGCTAGAAGCCTTGGCTCTGTCCCAGAGCTGACATCATTGGCTTAAACAAAACCTGCGGGAAGGAAGAGTCCTGTGACTGGTGTGCTACAATGGCCAGTTATAGGCTCTTACAAGGGACAGGCAGGGCAGGTGAGGTGGGGGGTGGTTGGACCATACAGTGCTCGCCTCTGGTAATGACACGGCTGAGAGCCTCTGTAAGGACAGTGGGACAACCAAATAAAGCTGATGTTGTTGAGAGAATCTACTACAGGCCACCCAGCCGGGATGACGACATCAAAGAATTATTCTTTAATGAACTAAGAGATACCACCCTTGTCCTTATGGGTGACTTCAACTCGCCAGACGTTAACTGGAAAAAAAACCACACAGCTGATACAAACAGGTCCAGGAGATCCTAAAACACCTTGATGTCAAACATACTCCTTCTTGGCCTCTGTCTCCAACACTGATGATGGGCTTCAGGAGTCCAAGAGCCTTGAGTTGGAGGACTGTGACCGTGGGAATGATAAACTCCCAGCCGACCCTAAACTTGTGTGGGAATCGTTGCTCCAACTGGATGCATGTAAATTTATGGGGCCCAATGGGATTCATCCCAGGGTATTCAAAAAGCTGGCTGATGTCATCATGAGACACCTCTCAATTACTTTTCAAAGTTTGCAGATGACACGAAATTGGAAGGAGCTGTTGGCTTCCTTGAGGGTAGAGAGGCCTTGCAGAGAGATCTTGACAAACCAGAGACCTGAGTATTCAGCTGCATTAATTTTAGCAACAGCAAGTGCTGGATTCTGCACCTGAGGTGGGGCAATCCTGTGTATATGTACAGACTGGTGGAGGAACGGCTGGAGAACAGCCCCGTGCCAAAAGGGATCTGGGGATTTGGTTGACAGCAAGATCCATATGAGTCAACAGTGTGCCCTGTCATCCAAAAGGGCCAACTGTGTCCTGGTGTACGTTATACATGGCACTGCTAGCTAGTCAAGGAATGGGATTGTCCCGCTCTGCTCTGGGCTGGTACATCCTCATCTTGAGTGCTGTGTGCAGTTTTGGGCACCACGATATAATAAGGACATAAAACTATTATAAAGTGTGCAAGGGAGGGCTATGAAAATGGTGAAAGGTCTAGAGGGCAAGACATATGAGGAGGAGCTAAAGTCACTCGGTTTGCTCAGCCCCGAGCAGAGCAGGCTGAGGGGAGGCCTCATGGCGGCCTGCAGCTCCCTCACGAGGGGAGCGGAGGGGCAGGCGCTGAGCTCTGCTCTCTGGGGACAGCGACAGGACCCGAGGGAACAGCATGGAGCTGGGACAGGGGAGGGTCAGGCTGGGGGTTAGGGAAAGGGTCTGCACCCAGAGGGAGGTCAGGCACTGGGACAGGCTCCCCAGGGCAGCAGTCACGGCACTGAGCCTGCCGGAGTTCAAGAAGCATTTGGACAACCCATCCAGTTGGGTTTTGAGTATCTCCACAGTAGGAGACTCTATAGCCTCTCTGGGCAAAGTAAGTAAGTATTTTCTCATACTCAGATGGAACTACCTAGGTTTTAGTTTGTGCCCATTGCCTCTAGTACTGTTGCTGGGCACCACTGAAAAGGAGTCTGGCCCCATCTTCTTAACGCCCTCTCCTCCAGATATTTATATACGTTGATAAAACCCTCTCTCCAGGCAATTCTTCTTTTCTCCAGGCAAAACCAGCCCAGCTGTCTCAGCTTCTACTTGTATGGAAGGTGCTCTAGTCACTTAATCATCTTCACAGCACTTCTCTGGACTCGCTCCAGTAGCTCCATGTCCCTCTTGTACTGGGGAGCCCAGAACTGGACCCAGCACTCCAGGTGTGGCCTCACCAGGGCTGAGTAGAGGGGGAAGATCACCTCCCTTGACCTGCTTGGCCACAAGGGTACAGTGCTGGCTCATGGTTAACCTGCTATCCACCAGGAACCTCTGGTCTCCCTCTGTAGAGCTGCTTTCCAGCAGGTCAGCACCCAGACTGTAGTGGTGCTTGTGGTTATTCCTCCCTAGGTGCAAGGCCCTGCGCTTGCCTTTATTGAATTTCATGAGGTTCCCCACCGCCTAACTCTCCAGCCTCTCCAGGTCTCTCTGAATGACCACTAAGCACTATGGTGGATCAGCCACTCCTCCCAGTTTTGTATCATCAGCAAACTTGCTGAAGGTGCACACTCTACTCCATCATCCAGGTCCACTGATGAATAAACTGAACAAGACTGTGCACAATACTAACCGCTGGGGGACACCGCTAGCAAAAAGCCTCCAACTAGATGCTGTACCACTGAGCACAACCCTCTGAGCTCTGCCATCCAGCCAGTTCACAATCCACCTCACCGTCCACTCACCTAACCTACTCTTCCTGAGCTTGCCTATGAAGATGTTATGGGAGACAGCATTCAAAACCCTGTATCAGAGTAATGAAACAGTGTATTCAAGTGTAAACAACGCAATAAGAAAATTATCATTATTTGTGAGCTCAATTATTTGTAAGAAAGAACTGAAAAAGCTTATGTACAATCCTTGTAAAGTTTTGCTTTCAACACTTCAGCTATCATAAAACCTCTTTATTTTCACTCACAAGTGTAATTTACTCCACAGCAAAGAAAAATAAAGTGCTTCAGGCAAACAGCATCGACACAGAATATTTTAAACAAATACAGCCCAAATGATTTTTAAGTCTCTTGCAGATGTTTTCTTTGTGAATTACGAGTTGTTCAAGATATGTGGGATCAAAACTTTTCCCTTAAAGAGAATCCTCTCATTAGTGCCAACTTTTCATCCTCTAATCTAGGACTGGTTTTGGAGAAGACTTTACTTTCTTATTCAGCATAAGGACTAGAGAGCCCTACTGCATACATAGCTGCACAGAAGGCAAGAATGACAGTCAATTATTCTGCTGTGATTTTCAGAAATGTTCTGTGAATTCATAGTGTCCGATGACTGAGAATGTGTAGTACAGGAGCAGTGCAACTAACATTTCTTCTCCTTTTCTGCTCTAGAAGAATAAAGAATGCTCAACTCTTTTTCAGCCTCACTACCAGCTATGATGACAACCGTATCGTCCTTTTATCAGACATCACTGATGGACTGGATAAGTACTACTGACACTTATGCCCTGTCTGACAAGCCCATCTATTCTCCTCTCTTGCAAAACAAAGGGCTCCAGAATGTGATCTAGTGTTTTATTTGTGACAAAGACTGGAAGCTTACAGCCAGATGAAGTTTGTCATTTAATCCATTCACAAACATACCTAGTTTTGATTGATTTGAAAATCAGAAGTGGATCTATCAAACAACTGCTGATCCAATTTTTATTTAAAAAATAAATAAAAAAGGAGAGAATGTGTATTTGAGGACAGACTGGTTTAGCAAAACAAGATGGAATAATTAAGTACGAAGTATCATTTTACTTGATCATAAAATGATTGCGGCATTCACCCAAATCAACTTGCCTGCAAATAACTGAATGCACACTAATGAGATTCAAGCCTATCTTTTCATGAGAAGTCCCTTCTGTTGACTCTGATCCAAGATATAACATGCTTAAGTACTAACAGGAACAGAGACAGGCAAGAGATCAGCCCTGCTGGTCTAGGCAGAAAAAGATTTATGGTATCCGGGGGGGCTACATTCCTGATGTCTGGTAATGCCCAGGAGTGCCTGCATGCACTGCAGGAGATTCCCACGTGAAAGAACCAGATCTAGCAAGAAGTAATACACAGGGGTTTCTTGGAGGATATGAAGATTTCTGTAAGCATGCTAAATAAAAATAAAGGCTGCCATTATTTCAGTTTTACACGTGTTCATCCAAAAAGGATTCAGAGCAGGCTCAAAAACTTTGAGACATGATAGATATTCTTTTTTTTTTTTTTTAAAAAGAATTCCCAAATAGGGAATATGACATAATCATTACTTGACAATTCATATTTTATTTTCCTGAATTTCTTAATGTCAAGGCCACAGTGGATTTTCATGAATTTCAAATTTTTTGTGCTTAGAAGTTTTTAGATGCTACTGCAGCAAACATTTTAATGTTACTGCAGCAAAGATTTTACCACTATAACTGTGCTAACAACAGAATTTTGTAGGAACACTAGAAATAGACTAATAAAGAACTATTCACCATATTTTGTGAAGTGTCTGCATAAAGTTTCTTCCCTCTCTCTCAAGTAAAAAGTAAATGACCGTTCCCTCTCAAAAATATCCATCAAAACTAAGTGAACTACTGAGATTACCCATGAGCACAAAAATAGTGTTTTTTAATGAAGTTTTATGATTTTGATATCAAGTGTATATTGCTTTTAAATGCTGTATCTTTAGAGACTTTGTGTCAGCCAAGGTCTCCACACCTTGTAAATTCTACCTTCTATATATCCAAATTTGCTTTTAATATGACCATCAACAATGAGAATTCTACTCTTTTGTTTTACATTGCCCATATATTTAATAACTTTATAAAAAAACAGATTTCACGCCACCTCAATGTAAATAACTTAAAGGTAATCAAAAGATCTGAAAAACAGTTTAAATCAAAGTATCAGCTTCCTAAATTTTAGATGCTTTACATTTTGCCTCTCTCTCCAAAAGTTTAAAGCCATTATTGCATGTGCATCCCTTCAAGAGCTTAAGAATTTCTAAAACATTTTTATCGTCTACTCCTATTACTGCTTTTAATGTGTCAAATATCTCTGTGCTGTGGTTCTAAAAAAAAACCCCAAAGCCAAAAAAAAAAACAACCACCAAGTCCCAGTTACTGGTGTGTATGGGCTGAATTATTATTTGAGCAGTAAAGATACTGAAAATCAAAAATCTCTAAAAGGCAACTGATTTAAAATTTGAAATTTATTTCTGTGTGGCAAAGGGTAGTAGAATTTATTTATTTTTTACTACGACTGTGCAGCTTACATATAAATAGCAACACAAATAGAATTTTTTGTAATACTCACCTGTTAAAGTACTAGGATATGGACTTGGCACAGCTGAAAACGAAGATGATGCTCCTCCAAAGGGTGTCATTCCTGAGGGCCCTCCAAAAGGAGTCATGGAATGACTGTTAAAATTAACTGCTGATCCCTTTATTGCCGGCGACTGTGTTGCTTGGCTGGAGTCTGACCCGTAATGGCTGACGTGGGAACTAACAGGTTCTGGAGTGTTATCAGTCCTGTATTTCATGGCCGGACCTTTATCTTCCTTGCTTTTAATGCACCCCATGATTGCTTCTGTGAGAACAAGAGGAAAAAATTAGTTCTAGATTTCACATCTTTTGCTAGTTAATACAGAAGACTCCCCCAAAGTTACTGAAAATGTCGATTTATTGATGTTTACAAAAATGTTGATTTATTGATGTTTACAAAAAACAAACAAACAAAAGAATCCCTTCAGCAACTTCTACTACGTGCAGGTTATAAACGCCAATATTAACACACTCTGGAACAAGATCTAAGCCATTCCTGGACTAGAGGGGACACAATCATTTCCCCCTACCACAACACAATCATTTCCCCCTACCACAACACATAAAAACATGACATTTGAATTATTCTTCACCCCAGATCCTTGCTGGACTGTACAAGGCAAACAAACAAAAACCCAACAAAAACAGGCAGCCGGACAGAGGAGGAAAAGTCACCAAAGACTTCTACAGCAGAAACCTGGGGAAGACCAGGAATTCTGAGCAGAGGTGACAAGTACAGGGCGATGTAAGCCATGATACAAGGAAAACAAGTGGGGCACCCCTGTTCTCTTTTTTAAGCACTTGTGCAATAAGGTCCAGAGCTGCTGATGGCATAACCACTGAGGATATCTTTAAAGAGGTAAAGAAGTTTCCATCCATTTCCAGCCCCTTGAATACAACTCACAAATAAACCCATAATATCCATTGCCACGGGATAGGATTAAGCTCAGTGCTGAAGCTGAATTAAAAAAAAAAATTACAAGAGTAATTAGAATATCCGTGGTAGCTTAGAAACTGATCTGCACCCTGGCAGGTGACAATTTATGGCCCTGGCAGCCCAGGATGGCCACAAATTTCCATTAGAGGCAGACTGTGCCAGAGCTGCTTACTGCAGGGACACCTCTTACCTGATGACAGTCATCAGAGACGAGACATGTCAGAAACAATTAAAATTACCATGTCGTAAGAAGTCACCACCTGTCATTTATCAGGTGGTGACAACTGATAGCGGGCAAGTTATAGCTTCCCCAGCTGGGAAACAAATCAGAGAGATTTGGAGAGGAGCCTGTTTTAGATGCAAGGCTAGTCTGACATGAAAATTTCTGTGTTCTTGGGGAAAAAAACACACCAAAAGCACTAAACCTCCCTACTTTAACCTCAAACATAGAAAATTCTAAAAAAAATAGGAAATTAATTCTCTAACAAATCAATTAAAAAAAAATACATCAATCTGAAAGCACTAAAAATATTTCTTCCAATAATTGCAACAGCAGTTTCATGGATTCTTTAACTAGGAGTTCGGAAAACTGTTTCCCATTGTATATCTAATTAATTTTCCCTTTCAATTCTCCTTTACCTTATTGACTATTAGATACTTAAATCTAGAACAAAGTAAATCTTCCTAAGCAAATACTGCCTTAATATAGACACAAAGAGAAAACTTAGTTTTCCAATCTAAAAGTTTTCTCATTTCCTCTGTGTAACTACTACAATATTAAAAATGCTGCAATTTCCTCAAGAACCTTCAACCAAAGTTCTTGGAAAAAAGAACATCCATAGCTACTGAAACACCACATAAAATTTTAAACTAAGAGTATTCATCTGACATTTCAGCCCCTAACACTAACGTGTTACAGAGAACTACTACTGCAGAAACAAGAAGCAACAAAGTCAAATAACTGCATTTTTACAGATCTCATCTAAGGGTTTTATGTGGAATAATGAATCATCACAAAAGCAAACCTTTTTTTTTTTTTTTTTTCCTACTTCTGCTATTATTATTGCCAACCTATTCTATTAACATTTGGGCACAATTAATAACTCACATACATACATAAAGAATGTAACATGTCTAAATACCTTCAGAATGAAGCATTATAATAGAAAAGCTAGTTAGCAATTCATGATGTAAGTGGATCAAACACACAAAACACATCCTTTTCATTTCTCTACCTCTGTAAAATAGACACTGTAGTTTGAAGCACATCTTTTTTGGTTGTTTGGCTGCTGCCTATGAATTCTTGTCTCACTTTCTTTGATTCTCCTTAAATAACTGCAATCAAAGTTTTCTGTAAACAGGGAATACAAGTCCAAACACCTTTGTGAGAACGTGTTTGGAAATCGCACCGATTCCCTACCTTTGGTTAAAAAAAAAATTAAACATCATGCATGATTAAAAAGTAGTTATGTTAATAAGTAAATTAAAAGGTAAAGGTAGGAACATTCGTACATGTTCATCACAAATATTTTTCCTCCAATATTTCTGGCATTTGGTTAACTTGTAACAGGCTGATAAGACTTCCAGATTTAGAAAAAAAAAAAAAAAGAGAGAAAAAAAGATAGAAGCAAGTTCACAAGACTGGTGGATTCTGCCCACACTAAGTGACAGTAGCATTGCATGCTTCAATTATAACTAATATCACCCATATGTGCTCATGTCCTTCGGTGGTGGTTAGCAGTAAAAAGTTACCATTGGTGTACTTCAAAGCAATGAAAAGCCCTTACCGAAGACCTGAATTCATTCTAGAGAAATGTCTCTTTCTCTTGCTTTTTCCCTCCCCACCCATTTCACTGCTCAGGTGATCTTCAGTCAGGGGTAAAAGGGATTAACAACAGAGATTCAATCAGCACTTCAAAGAGACTGACATTCAGAAATAGGCAAACAAATATGTAATCATTCTTCTATTTTTATAATTGCATACCCACAAAACAAAATCACAGAAGCAAAATAATTTGTTTTTGAAAGCCAAAAACATAGGTGGAAAAAATTCTGTAAAATGCTGCATATGAATTTATGAGGAGAAAAGACAGGGATGATGGCATAAAGGGTGAGTAGTAGGGAAGAGACTGCCCACACAATGGAAGGAAAAAAAAAGCCTTATTACTGTTTAGCCTTGCAATATATACTGGATAATAATAATAATAAAAAAAAAAACTAAGCAGCTGGTAGTGTTTTTGTTTCTTCTGGTACTGCATTTGTTATTAAAAATTTATGTAACTGGAATAACTTACAACAATTTTCATTACTCTTTGACCAGAAACAAAACACTAAGAAATATGTTTCTGCCGTAATATTCATGGCTCTTTCTGAAGCACCAAATTCTTTTTTGGAAACAGAAATATAAGAAGTTCCTGTTGGCTCTGCTGCAGTCAGTCCGTCTATTCAAAGAAATGCTGATCCAAGGTAACTAATCCATAAGCCACAGATCCATTCCCATTAGTTAAACCCTTATTGTAGATCAGACAGAGTAACTTCAGTGGCTTTTTCTTTCTTTGAACAAATACTTTCCAGTGTGCCAATGTGTTTGGTAGGTGGGTTAGGAGTCGGGTTGCTAGAGGACTAGCAGGAGAGCACAGTCTGAAAGGCCTGGAGTGAAACCACAGATGTCTTGTCCCGCTATCTAGATGGAAACAATCCTGCATTAGAATGCTTTCAAGAAGCAGAAGCTAAAATGATTACTGGAAGGATGGATGAAGGTTAGCAGGATGCCCACAAAAATCAATAGAATGAGTATATGCCAGAAAGTAGTCGTCATCAAATGCGACTTTAGTGACATCTAATTTGACTTGGGATTTTAGAAGAAGTCATACAAAGGGCAGAAGTTCATTGCCTTTCAATACTCTACAAATACCTCAATAACAAAGGCATCTTAACAAGCCCTCTGTCAAACAGAGAGCTCCAAGAAAGTCAATTCTGCCCCCTTATCTTCCTGAGTATTTTACAGCAGAGTGCTAGATCACAAGGAAAACACTGTTTAAAAAATCAAAAGGTATGGCTAGTAAAGCCTTTGTGTTTTGTGCTTTCATTTCAGAAGGATGACCTACCAGCCCCTCAAAAAAGTTTTTCCTCAAGAGCTGTCATACCCTCAGGTACTGACAAACCATTTCCTTAGGGAATCTGCAGCCTTGATGTCCATCCAGCCCAGAGGTGGGTGCCACAAGGGAATCCACCCATTCATTAAATGCACCTTTGTTCCTTCCTGTTGAGAGTTACTGACGTTATTTATTCACTGGTTCATCAGGATTCAAGGTTTCTTGGGAGTGCTTCAAGAAAGGTCTTCTGCTGGCATGAAAGAACATTAGGTGGATAAACCAACAGTGCAACAGCTAGCATTCCCAGAGCGAAGCACTCTGCAAATAACCTCAAAACTGTGTATTATTTCCACTTCCTTCAAACTCTACCCATCGGCAACAAGATTTTGAGGCCATTTCTGAAATCCTGAAGACCAAAAGCTGGGAGAGCCTCATGTTTGTTCTGCTTGCTGTCACTGATTTAATAACAAAACCTAATCACTATGAAAAAAAAATCAAGAAAAGTAAGGATTTTCCTCTAGGGGCCAAACTGAAGGTATTCTGCTCTCTCACTTTTGTTACGAACCATCACTTCCAGTCCTCTGGAGACTTCATCACTACCTAAGGTAGCAAATGGCAGCCACACAAGGAGGCTCTAACACGTTGCAAAGGGAAAGATGCTCTAGGGAGTTGTTCTCTATTCAGCCTCTTCACTAAATCAGGTACTAGAACCATACAGGGAATAAATGCAAGAGGTAGGGAAAAAAGAAAAATCAGTAAGAGGGACGGTGGAAAGTAACGCTTCTTTTCCCCACTCCTTTCAATTACTGAAAATGCCCACATTGAGAAAAGAGCACCTAAATCCTTTTTCACTATAAAGAGGAGTCATTACAAGAACTCTGGGGAAGTCAAATCTCTTTCAAGAAGAATACAGCAAAACTGTAAGTATCTTTATTTCTAAAAAATAAAAACAAAAACTCTATGCTACATAATATAAAAAAGAATTTCATTTGAGATTCACAAATTGCCAATACAATGACCAAAAAAGTAAAGATTCCCACTGCTACTCTACTTTCGTTTCTCAGTATTAACAACAAAAATAGCTTCTATCGATAAAAGTAGCATCTTCAGTTCTCAAATGTGAAAAATGTCCTCCACAAAAAAGTCCTCTTAAGTTTTAAATAGAGCCATGATCTGAAGTTATTAAAGTTTCATGCAGTAACGAAGACAGGATATTCTGCAGAAAGTACACTAATGGATCCATTAGCTAACAGCTGACTATTTGCTTAAACAAGTGCAGAGCTGACTCCGTATGTCACCGGAGACATGCAACCTCTGCTGGCTTTTTGTGCACCAGGCAAACAATGTGGAGCATTCACCAAACAGGTGGTGTCAGATGGCAGCCATGTAAAACTCATTTATTAGGAGTGACACAGACTGAATAAAATGAAAATAATCAGAAAAGAGGCTAGTAACCCTTTTGGCCAATGCTATTGCATTCAACTAACTCCATTTTAAAATTCACTGCTTTGATATGAAAATATTATTTTTATAACTTTTTTTTTTTTAAACACAAAGCAATCCACTATGTAGGTAAAGAAGAAATACACGAAAGAACGACCAAAACTAGCTTGTGTTCTTTGCACAGTATACACAGTTTTCATTCTGAAATTATGTACTTTTTTACCATGCGATAGTTTATCTTCTCTAAGCTGTCGTAACTTGCAAAGTTTCCTTATTTCACTACGAACAACCCATGACATTTCAAAGAATGATGTTCCACGGGATACAGTTTTATAATTAGCAGTAACATTAGCATAATGACACCTCAGACAGTCTGTATGATTATGCATTTAAAGTGCCACTGACATGACCTTGTAGTTAATGATCTAATACGGAGCGAAAAGTGAAGATAAAGGAAGAAGCATAAAACAAGACATTGAAGCAAGGACTTAGGCTATTACAATTTCAATGTTTACCATTCATCTGAGCATAAGTCTCTCCAGAAAAATAACTATAAACCAGCACTATTAGATCTTAGGTTGCTCATACATTAAAATATTCATTTAAATAAATCTCGTCCTTTACCACTAACTAGAAACCTTTGATCCTAATGTTCCTACAGACCAAATCCTGCTTTCAGTATGACTGCAAAAACATATTCAAGGAGAAATTATGAGGCTCCTGTGGCAATGCTTTTGATTTCATAGAAGCAGAACAAACTCCAGCTTGGTTGCTGAAAAGGCTATGGCTAAGAGAACTAGCATAGCAAGCAGAGGACACTGCACAAAGAGAAAAAAAATAGTACAGAATTCCTTTTATAACTGGAAATTTTGTGTATTTCAGAGAATTAAAAGCTGTTGCAAGTTTTACATATTTCTGTTCCATCTCCTACTTCTTCCAGAAATCAGATTAAAAAAATTACATTAAATTAATGACATTGAGTGTGGCTGGAGGAACTAGCTGGCAAGATCATTACAGCTGTGCTCTGAAGGAACACCAGATCTCAAAATACTGCCTGAAAATCCAATATAAGCAGGGATTGCATGAGAAAGAATTAAGTCCTTCAACCTTTCCCATTCTCTAATGATTTCTTAGCATTTTGGCATGGAAGATGAGTCTGATGATATGTGCTTCTTCTAAGGCTTGACTGGGTTACATATTTTAGACATACAGTCTACGAAGGAGAACGAGGATTTCCAGACCTCCAGTTTGAATTGTCTCAGACAAAGGCTTCTCTCCAGAAGAAACACCTACTGTTGATGGAACTAACAGGTAGGAGGAGACGGAGCTGCTCCAGAGGGCAGCACTACCCTCATCCCAATCCACACCAGGCCCTATCATCCAGCTGCAAGGCTCTATCGGACATCAGGTTACAGAGATAAAGGAACAAATAACTGCTGCAACAAAAACATTTAGTGACCAGAATGGAAATAAGGATTATCAGTGTGGTCATATCAAGGAAAATATGAGAATTCACAGTTTTCCCTCTCAGTCACACTCTTGTTCTTTCTGGACAAAATATGTAGGATCTCCTCCCACTCCTTATGTACTTGGACAGTTCAAGCTGTCGACGTGGTCTTTCATTTTAAAGACAGGCAAAAGTTTCGGGGGCATATAGGAGAAAATGATTGTGTCATGGATGACACATGGCCTCCTCTGCAAAATATATGCTCATAAAACTGTTTATAATCACAGTTTTGCCTACACTATCTGAGATAACGTAGGTTTGCTTTGACTACATATTACATGACAACATATTATATGACAACATAGCTTCTCAATACTCTCTGCAGCTTTTCAGTACTTAAAGGGGGATTATAAAAAAGATTGTGAATGACTTTTTTGCTCAGGCAGTCAATGACAGGACAAGGGGGAATGGTTTTAAACTAAAGAGGGGAGATTTA
The DNA here is from genome assembly GCF_963932015.1 of Anas acuta. Taxonomy (NCBI): domain Eukaryota; kingdom Metazoa; phylum Chordata; class Aves; order Anseriformes; family Anatidae; genus Anas; species Anas acuta. The sequence continues at coordinate 105,071,667 of NC_088980.1, forward strand.
GATTAGAGGTTAGGAGAAATTCTTTACTCAGAGGGTGGCGAGGCACTGGCACAGGCTGCCCAGAGAAGCTGTGGATGCCCCATCCCTGGAGGTGCTCAAGGCCAGGCTGGATGGGGCTTTGGGCAGCCTGGTCTGGTGAGAGGTGTCCCTGTCCTTGGCAAGGGGGCTGGAACTGGGTGATCTTTAAGGCTCCTTCCAACCCAAGCTGTTCTATGATTCTGTGATAGCAAATAAAAGTGTTTTTTCCAACCAGAGTAATGCATGCTCAGGAAAGACAGACTGGAGGTGGAAGACAGCAAGCCTACTGTAATTTTAATGACTTTTCCAACAAAAGATGACCTAACTTAATATCCTGTCTTCAATACTGGCCTTTGCCTCCAACTAAGAGCTCCTCATTCACCATATGGCCTGGGCACAGCCTCTGACAACCAAGTAGGCTGTCTTTTTGTAGGAAGAATGACCAGCAGTGGATGTCTTGGAAGAAGAGAGGAGAAGGATAAGCACAGGCTGAAACGTCCTCAGTCTTCACTGATCCACTCAGGAATTCCAGTCAGATGGAGATGAGCAACTTTACTAGACTGGAAAAGTCCTGCAGGTACGAACCAGCTAAGGGATTTAAACCAATGCATGTTATGTTCATGAAACACATGGATAAGATTTCAAACTCCACTTCATCTGAAAGCTGCCCACCTTGTGTGAAAGGTAACATAACACAAGAAAGAAAGCAGGTGCTGGGAGGAACACCAAACAACAAAACAGCACCACAAACCCACCCATACTAGGCAGAGCCTAGCCAGACTGAGCCAGAAGGAACTGCTTTCATAGCACAGCAAAGACAAAATCGTCAAATTTTAATGTTTAAGCTCATTAAAAAAAATAATAAAACTACAAATTGCTATGCAGAACTTTTATTTTAAGAAAGTTTATGTTTTCGGGATCTGCTCTGAATTTTCAGTGGAGTCAGCAAAGTGTTTGTATCCAGAAAGAGTAGAAAATAATTTGCTTTTTTATACATCCAACAAAGACCTGCCAACAATCCTAAGGCAGATGATGCAAAAATGGATACACAACACTGAGATTAATTTTCTTTATTCCAGAGGTCAAGATCACAAGGGAGAGATTAACTGAAATATCAGAACTGCAAAAGCAATTTTATGTGCTGAAATATATAATGTATATACATGAAGCTATTTTTAAATTTGGAGTTATAATGTCAAGCCATACAATTCGAAGCCTTTACCACACCAAGAAATTTTCTCTGACAACAGACAATACCACAGACAAAACAGCCAATATATTGTCTAGACAGCATTATTGCTGCTCCATTGTCTTGAGCATTTAAGCTCACAGTCAATAAATAAATTCAAGCAGAAAAGGACAATTTAGTGCAACAGCTATTTATACTCACTAATTTGTAAATAATTAGAATTATCTTGAAAACTCAAAGCCTGAAATATTCAAGAAGTCTCTCCAAAAGAATGTTTCAGATGACAGCAAGATGCATGTCATAACTTGTCAAGCTGTCTAGTCTATTTCAGACAGGATTTAGGAACTTATTTATAAACAGAAAGATTTTGTTTTCATTGAATCCTATTCAGAAATGAACAAAGTATGCCTGGTATCACACAATACTTTTAGAGATACCATTTCCAACTATTCTATTTAAGTATATTACTTCAGAAAAAGATGCCTCCGGAAGTAATTTTAAAAGCACATTTTATATATTGTTTACTAAAATAATTGTGCTGGTTTTAGCAAGATGCATACAGCTTTCCAAGGGAAGTCTGTGTTAGACAAAAATTGAAGTGAAATTTCTGCAGTAGAAGAACAATTTGCAGCTTTTTTGTTCTGAAAAATTCTGTGAAAATTTAAGGAGTCATTTTTTAAAAAGTTCAATTACGAACTACATGCAAAAAATAGGCTACAAGAAGTGCAAGCTCACAGAAGTACAGAATGGACTTACAGATAAAGTGACAATTACATGTTAAGATGAGAAAAAAGAGGAATTTAGTAATAGCAACACTCCAGCTGCTACTTCATTTACTCACCGTTAGTCAACTAAATACTAAAGAAAGGAACTTTCATACTAAAGAAAGGAACTTTCTTTAGTATTTCACAGCAACTTAGAAAGTGAACCCTCCAAAAAAAGATGTTATAATAAATGGTTGTTACATCCACCCAATGTATAACACAGGAACAGTGCTAGGGACTCTGATGGAACTTAGTTAATTTGGTGTGTGTTTGACACAACAGTTACTTTACATTTGCACATACCTGCTTTGCAGAGTTGAGTTTTTACAGCTACTGTTTGCCGAATGTCACTCTAAGCTGAAAGCACATTCCCCCTTATTCTAAAGCTATTTTATCCTCACTAACGTAATTGACATGATTAGCATGTTAACAAAAATCAGTAATTAAAGTATTTAAATCCAATTACTGATAAAACGTTACAGCTCATTTATTCAAAGACCATAGACCCAGATCTCCTTCAGCAATTAGTTCTTTGCTGAACAACAGGAATTTCAGGAAGCCAGCTGGAAAACATCACCCTTTTGACTAAAACAAAAAGTAAAAGTATGCATAAACAATTACAACCAGACATGTACGCTCTTCTTCGTGATTCAATAGCTTGTGTTCCCCTTTGCATATAAAAAAAAAAACAAGTGAAGAGTACAATTATATTGTAAAGAAATTCAAAACTAAACAAAAATAATGTAAGATGACACCTGCTAAATAATAGTCTTATTAAAAGGGAAGAGCTGGATGATGTTTTAACTAAACAAGAATTATAACCCTAATAGCTATCATTACGGCTGTTATGTTACTTTCTATAGTGACAGATCTAATAGCTGTCATAGGAAAGAAGACCAGAAGAAATTATCTTAATTAGCTAGTCAGGCATCTTGCACAATAGAGGCCATAGGGCTGCGCTAAATTCATTTCTCTTTTTCTGTGTTTTTCGAAGTACACACACGCTCAAATTCATTCCATTTCAATATGTCCTGTTAGGAGAAATCCACCCACACTGGGCAAGTACCATGTTTTAAACACGGTAACCTCTAGAATACATGCCCTGTATCACACTTATGCCACCTTTGCCTGAGAGCCCCACCAGCACCAAGCCCCCGTTCCCTCTGCACGCAGGCTCCTGGGCACCCTGCCCAGGGGACTTCCAGAGGGCCCTTCCTACCTCAGCCACATCATTCTCTGGGCATTTCAGGACTCTCACCCTTCCCTCTGGTAAGTGTGATGCATTTCACTCAAACGCAGTCCTGTGAGTGGCTTTCCAGACAATCTCATCTTCTCCAAGCCCCCTCAGTTTTTTTCAGTGTTTTCCTTTAGCAGGGATCTCCAGGCACAGATACAGCATCCCAGGTAAGGAATATTCTTCCTCATCGTTCTTTGAGATTGTAGTATTTATTTCAGCTGTAGCCACTGTCTTACGATTCTCAGGGATTTTTTAGCGAACAGAAACTCCCTCATCTTGAAAGCAGAGCCCTCATCCTTCTGGCTACACGTATATTACATGTTGCTGTACAAAGCAGCCCCAGACTCTCATCTAATCCAGATTATTCTAATCATGGAGCTGTAAGGCAGAAATGGAAAAAGAAAAAAAAATTATAATTCATCTGCAATCAGAGACAACTGGACATGGTAAGAGCAGAGTCTCACCGCTACCCTGCCTAGGGCTTCTTGCACATGGCCCCAGTACTGCACAGTCCCATTCATAACCTGCCCTACAAGCACTTGGCACTGCTTTGCAACAAGCATGGAGCTCAGCCATACAGTTCTCTGGTTCCTAAATTCCACAGTACACACACTGCAGAAAGCATCTGCTTTGTCTTGGGAGCCAGGAAAGCATTCACTTTCCTTTTGTCCTGGGAGGCTAAACTGGATTATTTGCACACCACATCACTTGTCCCAGCCCCGGGTTGGCTCCTGCAAAGTAGGAGTATCCTCTCTCTTCAACAGGTGAAGTTTTGTTCTGAACGTGGGCATTTCACAAGCAATTTGTGAGCCTGCTACCAAAAAAGAAATAAAAAAAAAATCTTAATTCTTTGCTTTCAAAAGCAAGGTGCTGTTTTCCCTCATGTTCATGCTGATTTTTTTGCCTAAAGGGATCAAAATACCCAACTCTTTCCAGCTCGAGACTAGCAATTAGAGTGGCATGTACAGGATGTACCAAGCCTGCAATGATGACATGTAATGGAAAACCACACAGTGCTCACTTCCCATTTCTCCTTTGTTTTCCTTTAGATGGATCTTCTGCTGATTTTTCCTTACCACTTAAAACTGCTCACAGGACTTAAAAAAAAAAAAATTAAAAAAATTTGAAGTTTTCAGGCATATTCTAAAGATATGTTAAAGATTACAGCAGTTATCTAGTTATCTGTTATCTGTAAAGGGTTTTCCACACTTGGCAACAGATCTTCCCTTTAATTTAGCATGCTGCAGCTCAGATTACTCACTAACATGCAGTCAACAAAATCTGAGATTGAAACTCCAAGTGAGCAACACATGAACCACACTATCAGTCTCCAGTGTGCAAAGGGAACACAACCGATGACAAGTTGACTGCTGCACTTGCTGCAGAAGAGGAACAGATGAGAGAAGGGTGTGAAAAGGTACCACTGGAGTGCTATGGGTTCTTATGAGAAAAAGAATCAGAAAGAATATCAGTAATCAACAAGGAACAATAGAAAAGTTTTATTTTGAGGTGGTATTTCATGTACTAAGTATTGTTCACTTACAATACTGTACACCACAGTACAAGGACATCCTTCATGAAGTTTTTATCTGTAGATTCTGATAACACAGCTCTAAACAAGCAGGCAAAATGCCTGAGCCTTTTTTGTTTTGTTTTCAGTCATTCTGCTACTTATTTTTCAAAGCACACAATTTATATTTAAAGATTCGCTTCAAGCTAACTACTGTTCAGTAGCAAATTTTCTCATTCCTACCCAGTAAGCAGAGCAGAGCTCTTTTGACTCGAAGAGTATAAGCAGAAGGAAGGGCAATTTCCATTTTAATCAAATGTGAAAGGTGGAAACATGGAAAGGTGAGGGGGGAAGATGGCCAGGGTTCAGCAAAACACATGCATGTCAAACGACTTACTCCTCGGTAACTCCTGGCAGTTATTTACATTTTGGTCACAGGTCAGAAGGATTTAAATTCAGAGTAACACCGAAGGAAACAAATTAATGACATTTAGAAAGAATTAGTGCTGCCGAAAATAGAAAGATTGTGATGCCAGAACTCATGCTCTTCAAACATCAGCAGTGTGCTTAAAAGAGCTGAAGTATGTACACAACAGCAGAGCCTAGAAGCTCCAACAGAAACTTTCTGTGAAACTAAGTGTTTATTAAAAACGAGTAAGAGTTTAAAAAGCATTTAAAATAATTCTACATTTTTTTAACTTTTTTCCTCCACAGGTTAACTTCAGGAACCAATTCTGTGAATTTTTAAAGCCTGTCTTCTAGACTAAACACCAACTGCTGGAAAACAAGTTCTGCTGTTTGGAGCCATTTGTGGATGGCTCACCGCCAGAGCGCCCTGCTATTCACCCCCAGTAACAGCAACAGTGATAACCCTGGGGCCGAGCAGCATTAGCAGAGGTAAATACGTGTGCCTTCAGCCACCAGGGGCACGTCGGCATGGTTCATTCACGAAGACTGGTAAAATTACACAGTGCAATGGTGATCTCTACCTGAGAAACGCTCTGCGAGTGTTAAGGACAGGCCAGCAGTGTGCTTCATCTGTCCTTTTTCTGCGGCACGTCCTAGTTGTGGCTTCTGACTTTTGCTATTTTTGTTGCAGAGCCGAGAAGCGTTTTACGTCCTTGTTGGTCCAAGTAAGGAGTGCACGAGAAATGCGTCCGACACCCAGCTCCCCGCTGTGAGCCGCAATAACCCTGCAGTTCTGAGCTCCCAGTTACTGTTTTATCCCTGAGCTCACGGTGAGGGGCTCCTTTTCCCCTGCTGTTTCTATCTGGTGCTTTAAAATTCACAGCAAGGAAAATGTTTGAAAAAATGCACATTTATCTAGGCTCATATAACCCGAGATGATGATGTGAGTTATTTTCTACCCCCAAACTACTTGTCTACAATGTCAAGATGGATATAGGAAATGAAAAATATTAACTACAGTGGAGAAAAAAACCAACACAACAACCCTGACAAAACTCTGTCAGCTTTTGATATGTAGCTGAACATAAATATAATGAATAGGATAGAAAAGTAGAAGTATACAGTACAATATCCTCCTCCCTCCCCCCCCAACCCATCCCAAGATATAAGGATAGAGTCTGGTAGTAGGACTTGATTAGTGTGATCAAGAAGATAAAGTTGCCACAAATGATGACATAGAAAGCAGAATTCCCCAAGGGGAATAAAAAGAAAAGAAGATTTCCCCTGAAAGGAAGTAAGACCTATAAACAAGGAAAAAGAAGTTTAGGGGAGGAGGCAGGCATGGGCAGGGGACTGAGAGCATTCAAGCATGATGCTGAGCATGGCACAGCATTAAAAGATCTTAAAAAAAAAAAGGGGGGGGGGGATATGAGCTATTTCAAGTGTCAACTTCAGAGAAATCAAAGCAAAAATTAAGGATGGTATCTGAATGCCTGCCTTTCAGTCTGGAAAATCTGAAGGTTCGCTCACCTGTGCATGGGCTTCCTGTGCAACCAACAGAGAGACATGGGCTGCTCTGGACACCTGAAGAGGCTTTTGTTTTTTGCTTGGCTTTGTTGATTTGTTTTGTTTTTTTCTCTAACATTTAACAAAGTTTAGAGCATAAAGAAAATTGTATTATATGCCCTGCTCTTCTCATTATGCCAGTCAAAAGTAAAATAAAATAAAACCAGTCAGCAACACAACAGTTTGCCTAATTTTAAGGCATCTACCTCTGCAAGGCTATGCAAATATACCCTAATTGTCAAGTTTCAAATGTGCCATAAAAGCAGAAAAGCTTCAGAAAACACAAGGCACGAACTAGGATACAGAGGATTTTAAACTAGGATTTTAAACCTCTGAAAATTAACTCATGGGAGAAAACAAAAGACTCCTACTCAACTGCTGTGCCAGTCAAGCTAGTGTCCTTTTTAAAAACTCCCTAGCTTAAACAAATGACATTTATACTCAGCAATGGACTTCAGGTGGAATTCATCTTCCAAATTTAGAGATCTTGCTCAGGATGAGATGAATCATGCAGTGGAAGTGCTTATTTCTCTCCACTGACTATAAAGGGAGCCTACAGAACCAGCTCACACACAGGCAGCCGAAGCTGGGGTTTGCCAACCTGCCCCCTGATAGCTGATGCTGAAGTTCACGTTGTACAGCATGCTTAATCACAGAATCACAGAATTTCTAGGTTGGAAGAGACCTCAAGATCATCGAGTCCAACCTCTGACCTAACGCTAACAGTCCCCACTAAACCATATCCCTAAGCTCTACATCTAAACATCTTTTAAAGACTTCCAGGGATGGTGAATCAAAGAATTAAGCTGGAAAACTTTTCTTTCAAGAAGATGAGAAAGAGCACTGCCCTAAATTAGCACCTGGAATTAGCTTAAGCTAGGTGTAAATGTTAGCACCCAATACTATTTTCCCCTCACACCATGGTTAGAGTACTCTTTGTATAAAAACAAGCACATCTTTCAAATAAAAACCCCAGACATCTGACATCTTACTACAAACTGTAACACCTGCTGAATACGAAATTATTATTTTAAAGTAATGAAACCACACAGAGAAAGCTTTATAAAATTATACGTAACTAGATGAAAACGCTAAGATTATTAATTGCCTAAACTCAGCCTGAAATGTTTCTATGGAAAACATGGACCTGGGATTCAAAACCAGTGCCATGCTAAGGTACATTATTAAATCAAAATTATCACTTAAGATTGAATCAAAGAGTAAAAAAATCATTCGAGTTTTGCAGTTGCCATATTAAGAAGAGAGCAGCTATATTAAATAGCAGTCTCTTTTTTCAAGTAACATGAATCTGCTCCAATGCAGTACTTCTGTCCAGCACAAAGTACATCTTCTTTATATTACTCCTCCACTTACAAGTAGAGAGCTCTCTCTGGTCCCTGCAGAAACAAAGAACTACATTTTTCATCAATAAACTGGTCACATACAACATGGAGATACAGGGTGCTGAGTACGTCTGTGGGAGGGCAGGGCAAGACGAAATCACTGCAAAAGAGTCTGAAGGGACAGCAGGAATAACCAGCCTACAGACAGCCCAGGCCATGCATTTGTTTCATCAGTACCCACTCAAAAATGCCTCTTTCCCAAAATACCTCTTTCCCCAAAGGGCCTCTGTTGTGCATGGAGCATGAGATAGATGCGACTGGAAGGGCATCCGTTAAATAACCTAAAAAATAGTAGGCAACAGTAACAGGACAAAGTCATATGAAATTAATCCACTGTCTGACATGTGCCAGCAGTCCTCTCCCTGCCCTGAACATGACCCTGGCTTTGTGGAGACTGCGTGTTTTGGTGGAAAATACACGGTCACACAGAGATTATGTAGCCTATGGACCTAAACCACCTCCTACATAAGTTAGTGTCTCGTTATGGCCCAAAGTTTGAGTGCTACTGGTTGTAAGGATTCTGGAAAATGAGTCAACAGAGGAATTAAAAAAAAAAAAAAAAAAAGAAAAAAAAAGAAAGAAAGCATTACAACAAAGGAATGCTGTACTGACAGGATCAAAAGGTCCATTCAAATACCCTCTCACTAACAGTAGCTGATACTAGATACCTAGAGAAGCATGGAAGAACATGATAAATATATGGCAATACTTCCCCTGAATACTCCTTAGTTGAGGAGCCTCCAACATCTTCCAACAGTTTGCAGAAGTAGGATTTCCTGAACAAGCAGGTATTTGCAATTGATGATTTTTCCTCCATGTTGACATCAGCGCTGAGGGGAAGCGTTCAGCCTCCTTAAATTCCTGAGGCAAGAAGTTCTATAGCTGAATTACACGTTCTGTCAAGAACCACCTCCTTTTGTCTGTTTTCAATTCATCAGCTGCTAGTTTCATTAGATACCTCTTGGTGTGTGCATGCTAAAAAAAGACAGCGAATAAACACTCCCTATTTATGTCCCCTTTGCTACTGATCACTTTACAGAACTCTACCACACCATTTCTCAGTTGTTTCTTCAACCCAAAAGAATTCATGTTGTTCCTCTTACACAAATTGTTTCCTATTACTTTCATATTTGCTCTTCCGTAACACTTTAATTATGTTCTGAAACTATGCTCGATTTTTATTTCTAATTGTCTTAAGTAGTAGTAGGGGTGAGTGGGGCAGAACTACATAAAATAATTCACGACTTTAAAAAAACAACAACAACAGAACAGTATAATTACTAGTCTCTCTTTATTTTCTAAACATTTTTAACCTTTGTCTGTTTTTGACATCAATGCTGAAGGACAATAGTCAGCTTTAACCTCATCTTCTTAGATGTGAAGGTAAGCTTGCTCCCCTACTCCTCCAGAATGCACCACATTAAGCTATTGATGGGAAACAACTTCTGCTATTTTAATGTCCAGTTGCTGAGCTTTATCAAGTCCTTAAGTGCTGTTATGATCTGCCTTTGTGTCTACCACCTGTCAGTAGACTCTGTGAGCTCACCTTTCTCCCACATCCATCATGAACATGAATGTTCCCCATGAACAAAACTGTGGAGAACAATTACTCAGGACTCCTCTCTACTCCAACTCTCTGTGTCTTTTATTTTAGTCTGCAATTTAGCCACAAGAAGCCCTTTTTCCATATCCAATGGCTGCTTACTTTCTTCAAAGGTTTTTGGTTGGGGCCCTTGTCAAATGACTGTTGGAAATCCAAATGAACTATTTCTGTCAGGTCTTACTTATTCATGTGCTTGCTGACACCTTCAAAAAGCTCCAATGAATCTGCAAAACATGACATCCCTTTGTAGCAGGCTCCTTACTCTTCCTCAACACACCATGTTTATCACGTTGTCTTCCATTATTATTTTTATTGATTTATTTGGCACAGGTGTCAGGCTTACTGATTCCCAAATCTCTCCTGAAGCCTTCTAAAAAATAAATAAAATAAAAAAATCAGTGTTACATACAGATTAAGCCACAGTAAATAAATGATTCTGTATCTTAACTAGATGGTGTCTTTGTTGCTTACTGTGTACGGTAAGTACTATGTTCCTTTGCTTGCTTGCAGTTTGGAAAGCTAGACTTACAGGGTGTAAGCATAAATGCAAGCCTCTAGAAAGAGATGTGTATGTTTTTATTTTCCTCAGACAGCTTAAACAGTATTTTTGGGGAGATCAGTACATGATAAAGATTTACTTTAATGGTAACGTGACAAAGATTTAGTTGCATCAAAAGAACTCTCTTGTCTTTCCAGTCTGGAAATTATAGCTCCATAAATACGCACTGCTGCGCAGCAGGAGCTAGTCAACTATTTAAGAGTGGTCCTAATCACCAGGAGACACAAACAAATGTGTAAAAATACAATTATTCATTTATAAATGAGATACTGTTCAAAGGGAAGTATAACTTTTAACATCTTGCTTGAAGACAGGAATTGAGAACTTCTGCAGCAATTATAACCAACAACCAGGCAACCTGAGAGAAGGACTACACCGAGCCAATTTTTAATATACACAAGTATTTTTATCCTTACCAATGGTTTGAAATTGCAGCTTCATTTTACAAGGTTGCTAAACCCTCTCTAAATTGCAAGTTGAAGCTCACCCAATTTTTCTTCAGGACAGTGCTGTCATTTTCTACTCACAAGTTCACGGACAGAGCTGAAAATGAGTCCCATCTGAGTCAACTCATCAGGTGCCTTTTTCTGATGCAAGCTGAAAAGTTTCATATATGCCTGCCTGTGACAGGTTTCCTTGTGACCGTATTTCTAATATAACAGCGTATGTAAACGCACATGCAAGTTTCAGATTCTTTTTCCCTCTCTAAATTTTCTATTAGTTTAACAGAAGTTTGTAGTTCTAACACCAACACAATGACAGTATGGATTCAACAATTCATGGTGTTTAGCCAAATGTATGGAGGGAAATAAACCAAAAAACCACCTCTTCACCATCAGCACAGACAACACTGGAGCAAGTATAGAGTTCATCTTCTAAGTTTTTACAGCATTAAGGAACAACAACAAAAAAAAGATGATGCTATCACAGATGTTGAAAAAACACCTGTCCAAACACGAGATGAAAACTTTTCTGCCACTTAAAAGCCTCTGGTGCTGCTCAGCCTTCCGGGCAGCAGAGAAACATATCTGCCTTTAAATACCTGTGTTTTGTTAAAATTCAATTACAACACTTATTTCTGCATCACTTTTATTCCTTACATAAAAACTACCCTGACCAGGTAAAGATGGAAAGGACATCTGCAGGTTGTCTACTCCAACTCTCCTGCTCAAAGCCACGTCCACCACAGCGAGTTGGTAAGGGCTGAATCCAGTCAGTTTTTAAGTTATGAGCAAGGATGGAGATCACACAACCTTTCTGGACCACCTGTCCAGTGTTTAATCACCCTTACAATATTTTTATTATGTCTATATGGAATTTCCCATATTATAATTTGTGCCCATTGCCTCTTGTCCTGTCACTGGACATTATTGAGAAGAGCCCAGCCCTGTCCTCTTTACTCACCCTGTGAGGTATTCATACCCCAAGCCCAGCAGTTCAGCCAGTTTCTAGCCCCCCTCAGCATGATTTCCCCTCCATAAATCCACGCTATGCTGACAGCTCCCAACCACCTTCCAGCCCGTTGTGCTTGGAAATTATTCCGGCTCCCGTTCTTCGCCTTTTCCAAACTAAATATTTTTCACAGCTATACAAATACACACACTCATTAGTAGTTGCACATCCAATAGCTGGGATGTCCTTAAAACAACCGACAATCTCACGCCGCTCCTTAAAAAACTGCTTAGTCCAGCTAGGCACTGAAATAACAATGCTTCTTTTTTCTCTGGCAAATGTATCTGAACCGATAGAAATGCTGTTGCAGCTGTAATGGCCAAATGATCTCAGAGAAGCGAGGAAAACACCCCCACCCCCCAAACACACTCCTTACTTACTGGTGGGAAGAGAGAAGTTTACCAGGCACGTTGTATGACAGTCATGCCCACAAGAGCTTCTATCTCCTTTAAAGGATACATTTAAATTGGGAGAAAATTAAATTTAAATTAAGCTTTTTGTTAAAAAAATCCTCTCTGCAGATCTAGTTTTATTCTTGTATTTTGTCGTTGCTCTTGACAGAAGTAGCTCCCCTTTACAGATGCCCTGGCCTCCCAGCAATAGAGATATTAGGAATTTTAGGAAGCATCTTCTCCACATTTTTTTTCCTGCAACTTTTTTTCCACTTTCTGTCTTCCCTTCAGGTTCCAGTGAAGACAATTATCAGCCCACAAACTGTGCTAAGAAGGTGCCCTGTGCTTACACCATCACTCCAACGAAGGGCAGGTTTGGTACTGCCCAGTACCTGGATCCAGTACGTGAGCATCCTTTCAAACCCACTACAAATTCATCAAAAAACTTTGTCCCGCAAAGAAATGCTGCAGCATTCCTAAATCCCAACCAGCTTTAAACATTTCCAGGTACCGGATAAGGCAGGAGCTGTGTGGCTAACTGGTGGCTCAGCTCTGCAAGCCTTACAGGGACGGCAGGCTGCAGTTGTGGTTTTGTACCGTATTATGCATCCGACTAAGTGCTTCAAACACAAGCTGTGGCATTACACTGCACTGGAAGAGCAGATTACAACATGAATCCTGTATTCTTTCACCAATTTAGTGATGTACTGCCAAAAAAAAAAGGAGCCCATTATAAAAGCTATGTTGTACATTTGGCCAGGGCACGTCTTCTATGGTTTTGATAGACCAAGGATGATCGCCTAACAATAGTTCCTAGGATATTCATACCCGCTGCAGTGAAGTGGTTGGCTAAAATATTTTAAACAAATTTGGACATACTCCCAATGAGATTATAACAATTTTCAGGCAGCTGAGACCTTGGGCCAACACTAGTTGACAGCATCCATTTAAAAACTCTTTCACACTTGTGCAAAGTTAAATCAACTTGGCACGGGCTCTGGTAGCCAATTGTCTCCTTAAAGTATGAGCTCTATTCATGCCATTGAATTGCTGCATTAAGGGGACAGTTGGCTGGCATGGGGAGGCTTGGGCTGATTGACAATGTGCTTTAGTCACAAAGAAGTTGCAGCAAGAGTTTCTAAAAACCAAAAGAAGCAGTTAGGACGCTGAATAGACGAAGCTAGCTGAAGACAACAAAAGTACAGGATGTTTCCGGGAAGAAGCCCGTGCTTCAATAACCTTCCTAACTACGACTGATCTTAAAGCCCTTTTTAGGTTTTGCTCTGTAAACGTAGCACCTCAAGTATGACAGCAAATTTTAGTTTGCTGCTTAACCCCACCCCAGCTAAATATTGCAGCAGCAGCCAGGATTCGGGGAATTTTTCTTTTTGCAGAGCTGCGAAAGCTGAAACAGCTTACACCGCCGTGCATCTGCATTCTTCCCACTGATGGGATTTCAGTTTGCTTGTGAAACATTAATAAAGGAATGCTGAACAGCATTTAAGCACTCATTCTACGATTATTCTAAGGAGATTACAACGCGCCAGCCCTTCTTCCCTTTGTGGAGCTTCAAAGAGGCAATAAAAGAAAGCCATCCAGTTGCTTAGGTCAAAACAGTTGCAGAGATTTGAATTAATTCGCGATCCCCAACAGATCCTAGCAGCACTGAAAGAAAGACTTGATAAGCAAAATTGACACACGATACATTTTACATGAAGTATTACACAATAGGACATGAGTAATCACTGCATTTCAGTTCATTCTGCAAATTCTCTCCCTTGTTTGTGTACACAACACAGACAACACCACGGAGTAAGGCACAAAAGGGATGCCAAAGCCGCTATTGTCTATTGTGGAAGTCAGTGAAATTGCTCCGCATACCCCTGGTAAACACACAGGCTGACATCCAGCCCAGCTTCTGCTGTGAGTGAATCTCCTTCCCACCTCAGCAAGACCACGGAGAGCCCCTCAGAACACCAGCCCTGATGCTGAGGCTACGTGAAGCAGGTAGAAAACACAGAAGCCCACAAACCCTGCACCACGAGTAGTATAAATCATATCAAATTTAAATGGCATATAGAGCCCTTTAAGCGACTGAGAAGGTGAATGGCTTGAAAATTTGCTAACAGTTTAGAAAGTGTTTGTGTTTTCTCCTCCTCTTTCTTACATCGCACACGCACAAGAGTTCATAAACAGGTTGCGGCTTTCCGGTGCTAAAAGATTGATACTGTAAAACATCCCTAGTCAAAAGTAAGTGACATCTGAAATTGCTCAGTGCAGTGAATCAGAACAACCGATTCTATCTAACTGGAAAAAGGAAAAAAACTTCTTTGATTCAGTGCTAAATGAGCCTAGCTGTTTGAGACAGCAGATCCAATTTCATTGCCTGTAAAGGCAGGCCACACTTCTTTGTCTTCATTTTATACTCCAGTGAAGCCTACTTCAATACAGTTGCCTCCACTTATCCTTTCTGGTCCTTTTATGTACAGCTAATCCAACTCTCCCTGAAGTCAAGAGGAATTTTGCACTTAACTTCAACGTGAAAAAGGATCAGGTCCTAGAACAGCAAAACTAAAATATCCGTGAATAAGAACAGATTCGCGTTTTTCCACTTCCTAATTAGTTGGAAAACAAACAAACAAACAAACATACAATTGATTTGATGAAGTGAACAATCCAAAAATGGAAAGAAGTCTGATTTGCACTTCAGTTTAAAGCATGTGAGAGGTTGTTTAATATGGCAAGGTTTTAAAAATAATAATAATTCCAATTTTCTGGCTGCAGACCTGCATCATTTAATGCATCCTGCTTTGCCTTTTCAGTTTCACAGAAACCGAGAGGTGGAGAAACGTCCAAGTCTAGGAAATAGGTCAACAGAAGCAACACGTCAACTGCACAGTTTCCCAGCTGTACAGGTCATGCAGCAACACCACTTACAAACTTCCCAACTGCCCATCAGCACGTTGGGCTTTCCTCAAGAATCTCTCACGCTGCTATTACTCTGCTGGCTCCAATGTTTTGGCAGGGTCCTCTGTCAGCCTGAAGATGAATTGATTCAGACATCTAAATTATCCAGTTACCTGTGGATACTATCTGACATCTGAGGCAGTAAGTAACATTAGCTTCTGAGTATTCCTGCAAGAGCAAAAGGAAAATATAACAGATCTGCACAGGCAACTGGAGTCATATGCTGGCCGGGCATAATGTGCCACTTTATAATGTAAAGTTACCTGTCCAATTGCATTTTTCAATAATTAAAGTTGAGAAATAAGTATTTATTTCTAATTACAACATCTATTTATAGTAAGACCTAAATTTACTGTTAGGATAATCTATATTAAATCCAATTTTATTGAAATTATGCTAGCTAACAAAATTTTAAACAAATTCAGAGGCAGAGCTCACCCGTAACCACCTTGAATCAGAATTTGAATGCTGATGTACCTTAACCACCAGCTTCTTTTACAAGTATAGAGGATTTCCATCCAAATTAACATTATATAATATCAGTTCACTACAGTCTGTGAAACATTCAGGCAAAATATGATCAGAAGAGGCCAGATTTTTGTTCATGTCTTCAAAGAAAACTAAAACTTACCAGTACATATCCATTCATTCTAACACTTCAGAGTTTTCGGTAACCAAAACCAATTAAATTGAAGTTATCATTCCCTCTTGTAAATACATCTATCAGATTTAAAACAAAACGTGCTTTCAATTTAAATTATCACATTCTAAATCCTTATCTAAAAGTCAACACGTTAACAACTTATACCTTAAAATATAACACTGGTAGTTTGTATGAAGTTCTATCACTGCTTCCATTCAAATGCCACTGAAGACAAAATGGGAAGAGAAAACTGTCTTGCAAATAAATTGTGCATTCATTGCTTAACAATTGTACATGTAACTTAAAAGAAGTTATTACGACATTTTATTATTAAACGGTACAATTGGAAAATCCACATTACTGGCAAAAAAACATAGCAAGATTAGCCCAAACCCTAGGATACAGTTAGAGTCAACATATTTATTGACCAGGAATACTCAGCCTCTTTGCCTGGGAAAACAGCTAAGAAGTACAAGACCAGGTTAAAATATTCATTTAAAATACCATATAAAATCGAGGTGTCATGCTTGTTAACTTAAGTCACTTTACAAATCACCCTGTATTAACTTGGCCATGGTTTTAGCATGTACATACCAAATGTAAATAGTATTTGGATGGTACATCAGACTTAAAGTAAAGGTGGAAAAAAAAAAAGGTAATAAAAAAGTCCTACTTTTAATAACCAATACAAAATAATTGGAGAATATTTATATATACCTCCTTTGTATGAACAAACCAAATTTATTTTCAGAGCAATATGGTTTCCATCTCTAAACTATCACTTGTGCCTTTTTTCATGTATCATGATAACCTGAATCAATCAGTTCTACGCGTTTTTACAGTGTATGAAGTATTTCCTAAAATGAAAAAGATTGATATCTTTAGCAAATTATATAATATATATAATTATTCAGCAAGCTATTTTTGAAGCGATAAGAGCAACCTCAGTCACTATGATTTATGAATTGCGTTTTAAGTGTAGAACTGTACTTCAAGTACAAAGCTGCACTTACAAGTAAAAAAAAAAAAAGAAAAGAAAATTAGCCATATTACTATTGCATCTTAGCCTCTAACACCACGTACAAGTGACTGCTTAATTTTTGTGTTATTTCAGGAGTTGAGAGTTTTATCCTTGAATTTTGCTCGCTCATTTGAAAACCCCAGAATGCAAAAAAAAACCAACAAAGCCAAAATCAACAATGTAAAACACCAAAAAAAAAACACAACAAAATCTTTTTCTCCTAACCTTCAAAGAATATTAATACAATACCTACTTACTTCTCAGGCTTGAAAAAGTATAGCTGCTGTGAAAAGCAGTTTTATTCAGGACAATTTCCACCGACTAGCTGTAGCTCAGGAATTATCTTGTTTTCCCCTACAATTCTCTTTGTTTCACAAGTAATTGTTTTCAAAAGGAACAGTATTTTACCATATACATTCCTGATTAGAGTACTTAATTTTACAATGAAAAAGGAATTAAATATGGGCGTCCACAGTGAGAATAGTATACTCCCTTCTCTCTCCAAAGCATGTTTTCCAGTCAGGTATAGATGAGATCTGGACCATACTATTATAACCTTTAATAACCCTTTAAACCAATCTTTAAAAATCAGTTAAACCTCTCCATTTGTTTTCAGGATGTTGTCATTCTATTAATGTACCTTCTACCTAGAACTTGGGGAGGTGGGGGGAACACAGACACACACCAAAAAAAAGAACAGAAAACATACTTTGGCAAAAATCCCAAATATCACGTGCCTCAGAAACTAGAAAGCACATGTACATTTTGAGATACTACTGCTGGAAGAAAACCTGAATGCTTTTTATTTAATACAGGCAGAATCGGACCCACACCTGTAGCTGAGCAAACCTACTCTGAAATTTTCCCCGTAAGTGAAGTTCCAAAAAATTTACTTGAGACTTCCCTGTTTCCGAGTTCAGGATAAACTCTTAATATCTCTAATCTTTTAATAAAGAGAGATCTGGTCTAGACCTTTGGTCTGATTCATGACAGCTGTCCTTTCAGGAGCCTTTATGTACTCAATAGGAGCATCAAGGAAGAAAAACACTGTTACAATTTAAGATAAAAAAAAAAAAACACACCAGACAAACCCAGGTCTTCCACGCCCATGCAGTAGGAACAGCCTTCTTACAGCAGTGATGCACAGCTCACCTGGGCTGGCCATCACTCAAAGCAGAGAAAGGCCTTTGCCCCAGGGATGTTACCTAAGCCTTACATAAATTTGCATTAGGAAACACAACAATCTGTGCTTTCAGGTTCACTTGTCGCATATTGCAAGACTTTCTACTAAGGGAAATTACCCAGTAGCAGGTAAGGTGTGCAGCTTCATAGTAGCACCAAATGAGTTTGCACCTACAAGGATGAAAACATGGACTACTTCGAATGAATTACTGAAATCAGAGCTAATCTTAAATACTAAATCATTAATAGCATTTAAAAAAAAAATAATAAAGCATTCTCCCTGCACATTTTGTTTTCAACTCAAAAAAATATGGGAAGAGAGACATGAAACATACACTTCTATCATCATATGCCTTCCTCCCATTCCGTCTCACCCTCGCTTAGTCCTTACATGAATATAAAAGCCATGCCTTAACATGTGAAGTTTGCTACTAGGTTCGGGGCAAATTTTTCATTTTCAAATCATATAAAACAGATTTATAAAACATTTTTAAACTGTGTTTGGAGACCACTCACTCCAAACATATTTCAGACCTACACATGGCCCTTAATTCTCAGTTTCTCACAGGATAACTTTGTTAATTTTTTTTCTGAAACACCAAAAACTTTGCCTGTGAATATGCTTCTGAAGACTTCAGTTCGGAAAGTACTAAGATAGGGTTTTAATCTCAAACTGCAGACATTCAGAAAATAGTATCAGAATCAAAGAAAATGTTTTAAAAAAGGAAAATGTACTACTAAACTTGCTGATTTTAAGAAGTTTACTGTATAGAACCTTTGTTATTACGTTTGGATTTCCTTCCTCGACCACATAATAGCTCCTTGAAACTAACGTTTTTCTGCCAATCTGTAGGAAAAAGCATTAACAGGTAAATGCAAAGTTTGAAAACTAGAATATTGCCTATACATTAATTCCGTATTCGTTTTCAAATGGAGCATGCTTTGACCGAAACCTTAGTTGTGTCTCCTCTCTGATGCACACACACTATGCAGTTAAATCCACTGAAAGAACATCTCAGCAGAAGTCCATCTAACCCAAATCTCTCCCCAGACTGGATCAAAGCCCACCACCAGCACCCACTGCCTGAGACAGCGAGCTGTGCCGCGTGTTCAGGAGCATAAGAACCAAGAAAGCCCGTGCCAAGGACAGTTTCTGGACTTTGTGGTACTATCACTGGCAAAACAGAGTATTTGTGTTGAACAAGCCAGGCTGGTGAAGACAACCAGAAGCACAAAGAGTGTAGAAGAGTAGAGCAAGGTATATACATAAGCACTTGGAAGTTTTTTTGTTTTGTTTTGTTTTTAATCCATTACAAGTGTATGTTGTGATTTTAGTTTCCAATGAAACGTTCTTGAAAAGCAAGAAAGCGCTACACAGCTCGGACCTATTCTTTCCTTCATCAAATTTTAAGCATAAATATTAATTTTGTTGCCTAACCACACTTAAAAACAACTTATTAACATGGGATCGTTCAGCATTAATTTGTTTTATGTCGTCTTCTCCTGGCTGACTGCCAAAGGCAGTTACCACGCTACACAACTGCAATACACAAGGGATTCAGGGTACCCTCTAATTACTCCTTAAACACCTCACTTAAGCACTGTCTTTTATTGCAGTCGTGAGGGCATTAAGTATGGTTGAAAATCTCAGAACCTTTAGCTCAGATAACTGCATTTTTCTTCCTGAAGCTGAATATTTCAAACGCGGAGTAGAAACATTAGAAGGTCTTCCTGAACTGTAGACAAACATGAATGCTGTCTTCTGCTCCTACCATTCTTTTGCTACGGGGCCATTGATGCTGGTAAGCATACCTGATACCACACACTGCGGATAAAACACTTCTGCTGTCTCATTTTTATAAGGTCAGAAGGTGCTTTGGGCATGTGCAAAGGAAGGAAAGTTAACCCCACTGAACCAAAGCCCCCCTGTACGAAGACTAACCTGAAATACCAGATTAACACCACCAAATGCATCAAAGTTTCCCCAGAAAGAAGTTAGGGACCCCCATCTACAAAGATTAACTGTTGTGACCGGGTTTACTCAGCTCAACAGCAATGTAAGTAAATGAAGTGACTCACTTCTGTAAGCCTCAGCCTAAAATCTGAACAGAAAGGGTGGCTCTAAGCTTCTGAAGAATCATTTATTTTTCTCTCAGATGTCTCTAAACTTCTGGTGTGAAGAAAACCACAGAAACATTTATCTTAAACCACAGAAGTTTTGCTTCCTCCTGAAGTACTGATTTGGAAGACAAGCTATTTGAAGATCAGTAGCACCATCAGAACGCACAACTTCCATAAACACACAAAGATGTAAGTATCTGTATTGATTACATCTATCTTATATAATGCCATTATAATAACATTTGCCTTCCAAAAATACAAAGATAAAACAGAGCTAGCCCAGCCAAAAAAAAAGGCCATCTAACTCCACATGCGGCCTCTCAGAGTACTCAAGAAGTTGAAAACCAGATAATGCCTGCCTGAGGTTTTGGTGGTCATTACCTCCTTGGCACTCCCCCACCATATCCTGTAACATTAAGTAAGAGAACTGTTACGAAAAATCGAAACCAAGCCCCAATCCCAGCGATAACAGCCAGCATGGCTGAAGATGCGCTTTCTGATGATCCCTTCTGCAGCATCCCGCTCAGCTGTGGGGTCAGAGAAAAACCTAGAGCAGGCAGTCCCCAGAGGAGACCCTTGGCCCAGGGACTTTTTGCAGCAGAGCTCAGCTTTCACTTATTAATTTTTGGGACAGAGCATGAGACCCAGTGAGAGAACCAGCACTCCACG
The DNA here is from genome assembly GCF_963932015.1 of Anas acuta. Taxonomy (NCBI): domain Eukaryota; kingdom Metazoa; phylum Chordata; class Aves; order Anseriformes; family Anatidae; genus Anas; species Anas acuta. The sequence goes on from NC_088980.1 coordinate 105,092,371, forward strand.
CAGGCACCTACCTGAAGGGACAACAGAAAGGGGCACTTGGTGGCTTTAATCCCATTGCCAGTCACGTTTTTAAAGAATATCTATTTAAATCTGAAGAGAATAAAACTCATGCACAACCAGTAACTTCTCCTTACTTCTGTCACTAACGTTACTATCATCTCGATCTCGGATCCCTCAACCAGCCGTGTGTGTTAACGTTACCTACGGGTGCAGTCCCACTCGCTTCACCAACTTGCCTCGGTGCTGCTTTGATGCACTGGCACCATGAAGAATAAATCCTATTCCCATAGGTGGAACTGGCAGTAAGAACGACCTCTAAAAGACTAAAATTAAACTTGTCCTGCAGTTAGCTGACAGCATCTTCGCAATACTACTTTTCCCCTTCAGCATACGGATGGGAATTTGTTCAGGTTTGCCTTCAAAACCTGGCAACTGCTAACACGCTCTGGAACCCCACAGCTCCAAGTCACTGGTTTGAATGCAGCCCAGGACTGCAGCGATTGAAAGAAGTTACCATATGGCAACTGTAAGGCAGTTTGTATTCAAAATAAAAATCATTAAGAAGAAATAGTGGTTGCTACATCATAAAATCCAGCACCATAAAGCGGCACCCTCCTGGCATTCTCAAGGAGAGAAATGAAATAAAGGCAGAGAATGAGCTGTCTTCTCATAGTCAAAGGTGGTTCCTCTGGGAGTCTAAGAATTAGCCCCTACTTTTAGGATTAGTTTTAGGAACTACATTTCTCCCTCAATATTGGACCTGTTCTGTCAACTTCCAGAGGATTTTCAGTACTAGAAGCTGAAACCTTTCAGAAGGGCTTCCCAAAAACCACAGCCTGTACAGGCATGGAAGGTGTCCTACCTGAAAAGAGCTGCCCAATATGACACAGCCAAATAAGCAAGAGCTCTTGTGGTAGTCTGCATGTTAATACTGACACCAATTTCTAAATTAACATCAAGTTAGCGTACTCAAACTGTGATCAAAGTACAAGGCAAAACAGTTTGATCCAAATGGGAAATAAAGATGAAAGAACGTATTTCTCTTAACTATCGGTCTGAACATGAGGAATTAGCTACTGAAAACGCGCTGCTGTTGCCCACATACAGAGCATACAGGAAAGTAAAACTGTGCAGCTCGCGCGTTCATAAAGTAAACTTTGGCCACATGAACTGACATGAGCCACGACGCGGGCGTTCACATCCCCGTCACATGATGACAATCTTTTATCAGCACGAACACAGTCCTGACTTATCTTCTGGAATTGCAGGAAGTACACAGGTCGCAAAACGAAGAATATTTCTCTGGTGCAGAAGAGTATTGATAAAAAAAAAAAAAAAAATCACTAAATTATAAACCACAGTTTTTCAAGAAATAATTCTGGTACACGCTATGCACCACATCACAGATTTATTAAGCGTGACACCCCTCTAGCTATTTCAAATAAGTTGGCAATTCCAATATAGTTTTAGTGCCATTCACTTATTTCATAGCCAGAGAACTACGAGGTCATAAATATTAAAAAAATAGAATAAAATAAATCCCTCTTTATAATATGAAATACAGATTACAGCTACTATGGCCTCACCCTCACTCCGAATGAAGTTTTCCAGATTTCAAAGAGGAATATTAGGGCTTCAAAATTAGGAGGTTATTAAAAACTACACGGGCAGCTCCGCGAACAGCAGAACCGATGAAGCCTAATTTCCTGCATCGACTTCCAGCTCGAATGAAGTGCTCACGTGAACTCTCCGGTGTGCAGCTTAAGAGCTCTTTTCTACCTGGCTTCCTTACTTTCGCAAATTTCATACAAATTGTCCACCTGGGAGACCTCTGCTGCCAAATTTGTTTGAAATTGGCTAACAGCTGGAAGATTTGTTAGAGGGACTGACAGGCACACAGATGTTGCAGTTGCACTTGAGTTGCACTTCTTGAGGAAATAAAGCTAACAAAGCCGGTGGAATAAAACAATTATTGGCAATCACTGTTACCAACTATCGACACAGTTTTATATACTTTTGTATTGTGTTGTTTTCTTTCCTCTGAAATTCAACACAGTCCATTTGAGTGACAGTGCTGCTCTCCTGTCCATGTCACAAACGCTACCTCATCCTGAAATTAACCCTTGCACCCTGGCTGTATAAAACACACCCAGGGGCTCTGCGTTCAGTAGGAACCCTCTACAGCTGCATTTACAATCATGCATAGGAAATACACATACGAGTTATGTGTTTTGTTTGGTTTTTTTTTGGCTGGAAAGGAACAATCCTGAAACTTACCAAGCCTGCAGAAACATGCAGTTGTTACAGTGTATGAAGTACAGTGTTACAAATGTAACTGACAACATGGTTTTATTAGAAAGCCTTCTTTACAGTCTTGGCTTCCAAAAACGAAAAAGAAAAGAGACAAGCAAACTTTTGTATCTCGCTTCCTCAACTAAAGGTCAATTTTGCTTGCAAAATTTCTCTGAAATTTCATTCAGCTGCCGACGGATTGTTAAGAAAAAGACAATACACTTTCCTTGGCAACACGCTCTAGGTTTTAAGCTGGCTTTGGCTCAGCCTGCCAGCTGAAACGAATTCATACAGCTATTTTCTAATTACCAGCCAGCCTCTGCCCGGGCTCAAATTCAGCAGGTAGGCCTGAACGAACCTCCTTAGCAATCAGGAGGTTTGCATGCCTTCATATCCTACTTTCTCTGACACAAACTGGCTCATGTGTCTGTACGTATCCGACCCCTGGAAGGGGCCATCCTGAAGCAGTGAACCCCTGCATGTGTGCACCCAGGGCGTGAGGCAGCGCCTGGAGGGACGCGCACCCAACTCCTCCACTCGCCGGGGGGGCTGCAGCAAGGAAAGTTGCACGCGGTCTCCACAAGGGATGGGGTTTTAATGCTTTAAATATATATATATATATATATAAATAAATAAATAAAATGGAAGGAACATGAGGAGGTTTGATGAAGTGTTGTGACTGAATATTCAAACCAGTGAGTCAGAAATCTCAGGCGGTCGTGTTCCTGCTAGGTGGAGGGACGCAAACCAGAACACGGAGCGAAAATAATATATGTATTTATATTTATATATATATAAAATAAAACAAGCCGAGGCACGCACGGCCCCTTCAGAAACCAATTTCCTGGATCTCCCCCCCCACCCCCCAGCCACCGCCGCCCCGCTCCGAGCCCTCCCCTGGAGGGGGGGGGGTCCCCGTGGAGAGCCGCAGCCGGCCCCGGGCCGTGCCTCATCGTCCCCCCCTCCAGCCCCTCCGCCTCCCCGCTCGCTGCCCCGGCAGGAAAGTTGCCGAGAAACTTCGGGCGGAGGAAGGGGTCGCGGCCGGGAGGAGGGCGGCCGGGGCCTAGCGCCTCCTCCGCTGCCCGGCGCCGCCGCCATCGCGGCCGCCTCTCCCCCAGCGCGGCCGGGTCCTCACCTGCCTGTCCTCGGCGGCGCCGGTGGGAGCCGCAGGGGGGGAGAAGGGAAGGAAGCGGGGCCCCCCCCGCTCCTCCCGGAGCCTGGCGGCGACCCGGGGAGGGAAGGGGGGGAGGAGGGGAAGGGAGGAGGGAAAAGGAGGAGGAGGAGAGGAGGAGGAGGAGAGGAGGAGGGAGCCGGGCGCTCCGGCAGCGTGCGGAGAGCTGGAGCCTGGCGGCGGCGGGAGGAGGAGGAGGAGACTCCCCGCCCCTACGGCCGGGCTTCTCCGCCTCGCCTCGCCTCGCCTCTGCCGGCCTCGCCTCGGCTCGCCCTTCGCTGCCTGCCCCCGGGCGAGGCTCCCCGCCCGGCTCCGAGGCCGCGGGGAGGAGCCCGGCGGCCCCCACACCGCGGGATGGCGGCGGCGGCGCGGCCCCCGCTGAGGCAGCCAACATGGTGGCGCGGGGGGGCTGCCGAAAGGCCGGCGGGCAGCGCCCTCCTGTCTGGGTTTTGGCTCTTCCCACTGTCCTCTCCCTGATGGTTGGAGTCAGGGGTGTCCCACCAGCCTCAGTCCCTTCAGGTTGAAGACCTGAAAAAGGTTGGGTTTGCGTCAAGGTGGGGCGAAAGGAGAAAGGTCGCTGCGACGCATCCAGTTACTGCAGGAAGAAGTGGGGAAAAAACAAAAAAAAACAACAACAAACCACCCTAAGGAGACAAAGTTATTGAAGTTTACGCGGGCAGATTGGTGGTTATCACTCTGAATTATCTTGTATTGCTTTCAGCTCGCTAATAGCAAAACTTGGTGCGGTAATAGCGTTGGTGTCTATTGCGCCTTTATTTGGTTCCCAGGCTGAATGTAAAATGGTAATTGTATTGATCCGTAATGGTAATCTAATAGTGTATTTTTAATCATTAAAAGCAAGCAAAACACAAGATCTCTAGGCAGGGATGCAAAGTAAAGCCACTTGTAGTTTTTAATTTAAGACAATACATGTATTTGCTTTTACAGGGCCATAAATACACTAAGCAGGCAGCTAACAAAATTAAAAAAAAAAAAAAAAGCATTTCAGATTTTGAGGCTCCTTACCATAAATCACATTCATGCAATCCTGTTAGCGTGGTGGAGCTTATCATTTTCCTGCCCTGTCAGGAGCCTAAATCACATTATGAAGAATTGATTTTTAATTTAGAAATCAACAGCGGGTTTTACGAATCGAGCTGGGCAGCGAATTACTTAACCGAGGAGTATTTGCAGAGTGGCAGAGGCCTGCGTCTGTCGCTGCTTCCCAGCACTTGTGGGAACACAGTCTGACCTCCAGCATCAGCCACGTTAGCCTGTTACACAGGCAAGCACTGCTGCGTGGTTAATTTTCCATCACGGAGGTAGAACTTGCATATCTGAGAAAATGACTGAGCCCCGAGGATGTCGTCATCATTATGCTTCAAAGTTACTCATTTTCTCTAAGACATGGAGCAGTTTTGGGCTGAAGCTATTGCCCTGGGACTACAAAGCTTTACAGCTGGAAGCAATTTGGTGTCTAGTTTTCAGGCCTCCAGAAGATGAATGGGATTTCTCTTGGCACCTGGCTGTGCCCATGTGGCAGAGACAGGTTACCTGGGATTCTCAGTACCTCTCTGTTTGCTTTCTCTCCCAAGGACCTATATAACGAGTGTGTCGGTGGGTTTCTGAAAGGCAGCAGTTGACTGTGGCCTCTATCACTGCATTTATGCTGTTGGCTGCCCAGATGTGCCACCACAACCAGTACTAGGGCTGCATGGGCAATTGACTTCTCTCAGTCCTGAAGAGACCTGCATGCTTAATTTCAAGCCCGGTGTGATTAAAATAGCACAGCAGTTTGGGAGAAGAGGAGATGACCGGTCTTGCAACTGGCAACAAGCTCAGCCCCACACCACGTGGATGTGAAAGAATAGATTAGGGTTTGAGTCTGGAGTCATGGAGGCTAGACATACTTTCAGTGCAGCGGAAAAACTGGCCACTTCCTAAATTGTCTTGCACTTGTTACTGGCTGTCTGACCGCTCCTCGTTTTTATGAGGCCATGTTGAACAGGTGACTTAAACCCATCAAGCGGCTGGTGGCTCACTCTGTTTAACTCTGCTCTAGAAGGGACTCGGGGCATCATTGCCACCTTCTGCCTGTGAGTCAGCCTGCAGCCTGTCGCCACATTTTACCTAGGTAAAGCTCTCTTCTCTTACTGCTCTGCTGCTATTGAGTGGGCTCTAAAATCTGTTGCAGTGCTGTAAGTGCCATAAGCCATAAAGGTTGGGCTTAAACCCCTCGCTGTGCACTCAGGAGGCATCAACTGTAGCTGGCAAAGGTCTCAGCTGAGAGTCAGCTAAGACCAGTGCCTGCTTTTACAAATTTCTCCTCCCTTTTGGTTTAAATTTACATTTTTGACCATCTACAGGAAGGGGAAGGAGGAGCTGTAGCACAGCTGGGATGCAGTGTGAGATGCTGCCACTGCAGAGGTGAACTGCTGCCATGTGTGGGGTATGATTTCCTGACCAGCCCCTCAGACAGGCTCAGCATTTGTTAATGCAGCAACATGTGTTATATTTTTAGTATTTTAGGAGAATTGCTGTTGTTGAGGTTGGCATTAACATAATAACAAAGATTCAGGTAAATTCCTAATTATAGGCTACATGAAAATTCTTAAATGTTTCTAAAGAAGGCAATCATGTATACAATTCTAAATGTGTTTTGGTTCAAATTACCTGGTGATTGATAGGATCAAGAATTGATTATGCCAGATCAAGTATTTTTAGGGACGTAAGAGGTATAAGAGCAGAAAGAAGGAGGAGCAGAGAAAGGATACAAAGGAAGGTGGACTGGGCTATGTCAGGTACCTATATGGGTTCACTGATTTGTGACTGAGGAATACAGGACTTGTATCCTGAGACTTTGAAGGAGGTGGGCAGACTGATCTTCTGAAGAGCTTTAACAATACATGCTGAAGGTTAATCTATGGTACACAGTATGGGTATAGAGTAACTTGGAAACGTTGAGACATTTTTGAACAGAACTGGTGGGATTGTTTCCCAATAAATAGGAATAAAAAGTAAGATACTGTAGAGGTTCACGGCTTCCTGCAAATAACTTTTAAGAGAAACCTGGACCTAAATCCATCCTTTCATTTTGAGAAATAAATGGTAGTCAAGGCCTCATCTTACCTTTAAAAGCATGAAAAGTAATGGAATGGCAACACCTCCTAAAATTCCTTGGCAAGTTCCCATCGCCTATTGCATGATGTAATCAAATTACAAAAAGCAGTTCTTCTTAAAATTAATTAGTATTAATCACGTGTACTTATGTAAATAGTTTTAAGAATTGGGAGTTCAGCAAAGCATAGAATTTTTTTTGAATCTGATTATTCTAATTGTTAAGTTTTTGTTTTGTCACGTTAATTTCTTAAAGTGAAGTTATTAATAAAATCATTGATTTTTAAAAGTCAGACATCTTCCTTGGATATAATGCAAATTGCATATGCATCTAGGAGTTCAGTAAGGAAGGGGTGTTAAGTACCAAGCGGTGGATCTGTCATTGTTTCTTATTCTGAAGCAAGCATGCTATTTAAACTTTATGTTAATCTTCAAAATGTTTTCTTCACAAATATCCCACTTTGCCATAAAATGATTCTGCATCTCCAAATAGCCGGGGTCTTTGTGTTTACTACTCACGTATATTTCCAAAATTAAGTATTCTGTTCACACTCAGATAACATTTCCATTTGATCTTCTGAAACATGACCAACTACTTACACATATTATACTTTTAGCAAGTGTGTGGAGGTTAGTGTGTTTTTTTTGTTTTGTTTTTCCCTTTTTCTTTTTTAAAGATTGAATCAAACATTATTTTTGATGTCTCAGAAGTAACTATCCTGAGAACACGTTATACTCTATCTTGGAAAACATTGCACTTCCAAACCTGTTGCTATTTACATTGGTGTCACATCCAGTTATATCAGACACGCTGGATTACATTGTATAATGAAAGCCGTATTGCTGTACTCTAATCTTTATCTCTTTATATCCGATCTCCTTTGAGTTGCACATAAGTATTGCTTATGGTTACTTAAAATAGCTACTGCCTTTATTTCAAGGGCAGTGTGATGAACACTTAACACCCAGCCCTGCATTGGTAGCAGCTACAAATCCTGTATCTTTGGTTCTTGCATGATTTAATGTGGAAGCTGCATGGATACAGGTACAAATAGGTACAGATAAGTGCTTTCATTTAAATTTCACGTTTGAAAAATCTGAAACCTGTGAAATCATACACGTGCAGAAAAATGTAATGCATTTTTTGAGCCACTGTGTTCTTCTGAGAGACTTGGAATTTATACTCTTCCTCACAGAGCGGGTCGTGCACTCTTGTTCAGAAAGTAAGAGAAAAAGAGATACACGTGTTAAAACTGACCTGAACTAGATTTGGTTTTAACATCAATGCTAGAGCCATTCAGAGCCTTTAACAGACTTCTGACCTCATTTGGCAGCCAGCGTAAAGGAGCAGTTTCTGCTGACTTTGGGAGACTTGCACGTATACGTATAGGTTTTACTTATTAAGTTATTCTTGCACATTGTGCTGACTGCCTAAGATGGTACTGTGGAAGAAACACACTGATTAATATTATTAGCTGCAAAATCCATGTTAATGCAGCATTTAGAGAGAGTCGTTAGGGGATTCTGCACCAAATTCAGCTCTTTCCCAGGGCACCCTGAGTTTTAGCTGCTGGATGCACGTGCTGATACAGAGATTTTATACACGACTTCATAAAACTAAGCAAAGTGAAGTAAAATTCAACTTTCTTCTTACAAAGACATAGTGATTACATACATATGGCCCTGTGGGACAAGTCTTTCCCTAATTAGCCTCTCCTCTGCCCACCCCAGTCTTCACATCCCTGCTGTACTCCCCTGTCTTCTCCTCCACCTCAAGACTGGTTGGTAGTTCCTGTGCTCAGCCTTGTTTGAGTCTCAGGGTGGTCCTTTCCTCTCTGCTTCCACCCTGGCTGAAGACAGACAAACTCTGGAGGCCTGTGTCGGTGCCCTTTGTTTGCAATAATCCTTAACAGATCTGAGTTTTCCATGCCTGGTTGTTTATTCTTGCCCTGGTGTTTTGAGGATAATTGCTTGATGTCCCTGGGCACCAGAAAGCCTTCCCTCTTCACTTGGAGATGAATGTGATGAAGTTTATTACTTTGGGAATAGCTCCAGGAGCAAAATCATGCCTCAGTCTGGGATGCCAGACAAATCCTTGGAGCGGAGCTTTGATCAGGATGGGGTTGTTCGCTGTCATGGTGTTCACCATTACAGGTGAACATGAATGGTTTGCACCATTCAGAGATCTCAGGAAGTTGCACAGCTGTCAGATATGATTTTCTTTTCTTGGCATACCCCGTATCTCTGTTATTTTTTCTCCCCCATCTTCTGTTTTCTCATCACTATTCCTTCAACTGAAGGCTTCAGTCCCCTCAGGTCTGCCAGTACAACTACAGCTATCATTTTTTTCCTGGTATTTTTGCAGTTCTGTCAACACGATCACAGTCAGTTTAAGTCTCTTTGCAGTTTTGTAAAAAAATTGAGATTCGGTTGATACAACTTCTCTAGGGAGTGAGATATATACGGTTGTGCTCACTGCTATGAGGAAAGAGGTAACCACATAAGGAGGAGACCAGTGACTCCTTAATCCTCCTCAGCTGCAGCCGCAGTCTGAATTCTGCTAAAATTCAGAATTTAGAAAACCCCAATGCGGTTACGCTGATGGATGAGGAGACTGCGGTGGTGGTGGGGAGGAGGGAAGAACCAGTGGCTCTGGTTCCCTAATATTTAACTGTTACTTGGCCCTGCGTGGCTCTTTTCCAGCTCCTTTCCAGTCTGCCTCGCTGCGGGGACACCTGCACTGTGAAAACGTGCTGTTTTCTCATGTTAGAAGAAAGTAACTTTTCCAGCTGATCTGCAGAGAAGAAGTACTTCGACCTCCAAACTGGGAACAGTCATTTGAAATTTAGCAAATCTCCCATGCTGATGTCAGGGATATGACTTTTGCGGTATCTCTTAATAATACACCCACGTTTGACCTGGTGGTGAGTAAGCCTCTGCACAGTCTCACTTCACATGTAGGGGCTTAGTTCATCTAAGCTGAGCTCTCCCCAGACTATCTGCATATCCTCCCACAAGCCTTACTTGCCAAGCAGACTGGAGATGCTCTGCTCCAAGGCTTCAAAGGCTAAGCCAGCATTTCTTTGCAATTAGGTAGGAACGTAGCACTGGGATGGACCTCCCACCGTGCAACAATTACTGTGGGAAAGTGGTAGCGGCCCTTCCCTTATCCACCCCTCGCTTAAAAAGCACAAAAAAATACAGGGAAGAATAAATAAGGAAGACTCTGTTTCCGAGTTCCTCTCTTTTCGTGCTTCAGGCTGCTGTCCTGCTCTTTTATCAGCACATTTCTCTAGAAGCTGACTCACAAGCGGGGAATCCAGCCTGAGCCCCTTTACATGAGCATTTAAGTTGGTGATATGTCTCAGCTTTTCAGAACTTTTTAGGTTTGTATTCTTCAAAAGGGGGTGGTGGTGGGGAAGCTGCTACAGAAACCCAGTAGAAATCTCTGCACATGCCATGAACTCAGGACTGAAAGCATAAAAACGACAATGTTAAGATTTATTTATTTATTTTTTTTAAGAAAGTAGAACTTTTATCAACATGCATTTCTCCAAATTTTGAGTCTTTTTTTTTAATATATATATATAATATATATATTTATATAATATATATATATTGAAAGGGATCTAGTAGGTATTTTTTTCCTTTAAATATGTAAGTAATATATTCTGTTGTTTTGGAGAATTGTAAAACTGCAGAGAGAATATCAAAATCTTTTTCTTTTTTTTTAAAGTAATATCTTACTTCACTATCTGCTTACGGTCCCTACATTTGCTTAAACAGATTGTGGCAGCCAAATAACATCACGTAATTGATTGATCGTACGATAAATTGTAAATTATGGGATACAAAGAAACATTTATCATTCTCCTCACAATAATGGAACAATGTTAATTAATAATACAAAGACAAAGAGAAATACTAAATACTCAAGAAAAATATGTGGCATTAAAGATTACATTAATGTGGCTCACATGCTGCTGCCTTTTGCTTGTTTTTCCCTTTCACTTTTGGTTAAAGTAGGATTTTCCAAAGCACAGGAATTTACTTATCCTCTTCCTAGTTCTTTCAAAACATAGCCTACTGAAAATCAGACTGTCTGTCCTACACTGTCCCATATTTTTGCTTTTGTTCTCTAATTGGGAAGAAAAATAAAACATGGAAAGTTCCAAAATATTTGGGTTTTGAAATGTGGGCTTAGGGCATCTTTGATGGATCACCATACCACAGCTAGAAGGGTCTCTATTGTTCTTTATGGAAAATGTAATCCATTCAGGGACCCCAGATGACAGGGAGAAATGAGGGACCTAACCATGACAAACTCCTGATGAGTAATGACAAGCCATCCTGAAGCAAAACATTTAGATTCACTTGGACAGTTCAAAACATGTTGGATTCTCTTTTATTCTCCCAAAGGGACACTACATTGTTTTGGCATAACCAGCTTTTTTCCTGTGGAAAAACAGAATATTGCAGAAACCACTTCTCTGTTAAAAATCATGAACAGAAAATTCTGGGGCGGCAATAAGGGAAGACATCAAGCCAAAACCAAGCACATTTGAAAACGCCCTCCCTAGAGAACACTAGGACTGCTCCAACCTGGCAATAAGAATTTTATATTATCTCCATATTTTACACGAAGCATAAAGGTAAGTATATTTCATAGACAGTGAATGTAACGTGATGAAATCCATGTGGCGTGACTTGCTGTGTTTCAACACATTGAAAATATGATGTTTCACAGAGGCCCTCAAAAGCTGTGTTTGTTTAAAAACGTAAAAGAACTTCTGTGGAAAGCTTGGGCCTTTGAGGTAAAAAATGCCACACGAGATTTCACAACTGTTTTGCTGGGACTGGGCACTTTTGAAAAAAAAAAAAAAACACAAAACAAAAACAGTCTACAAAGCAAAAGCTTCAGCTTTTAGCTCTGGAAACATACTTGTAGCTATAGAAACATAAGGCAAAATTCATTGTTATTTGTTATCCAGAAATATACTGCTAGGTTCAGTTCTCAAAAAAATGCACAAAAAATTTACTGATGGCAGCAAAGTAGAAGATTTAGGATGGGTTTCTCTTACTGAAATTTAGGATGCTGGTAGTGAGGATAACCTGCCAGGCCATCCTATAGCCTTGGTGCTACAAAAGTGACATTGAGTCCATGATGGCAGGTGGTGGCTGCGAAGTACAAGAGAGCCTCTGGTTTTCTAGAATTGGCAGCCATCTCAATGTCTGTATTTTAGGGCAGTTTCCACGTTAAATATGGCTAACTTTGTCCTGGCTGCCTTTATATCAGGGCAGACTTCATCATCATGATAGTGGGTAGAGAACAAAGCCTGTCATTTTCCATAACCCAAGTTAATCACATGCTTTGCCGAAGGTAAACAGGTAATTCAGCAAGTTGGAGAGCAGAAGTGACAAAGACATCAGCCAGTGAAGCTCTGAAGATCACCACCTCTCAGCTTTTTCCCACACATGAACCCAGCCCCTGGGCCAGACCAAAAGTGTCCCGTATAGATCAGAAGGCACTGAGAGGTGGGGAGTCCACACCTTTGGGTGGCAGAGGCTCAAGGGAACGACAGGCATGAAGAACAGAGCAACAAACCAGATCAGGAATCTGCCTGCTATTTGACAACGATGACTGCTTATCGGCATGCGGATCACTTGTCAGCTATATTATATGATCGCTTATCTGGTTCTTGCAGGCATGCATCATACTTTTTTTGTTCTTTGTATGGTTTTCAAAATGGGATGCTAGTCCCCATGGCAAGTCTGTTGGGTATTTTCATAGTAGGAGCTATAGGAATATAAAGACACCTTGCTAGGCAGACATGCAAAATAATCCTAACAATTCTGGACTTAATCACACCCAGCTATTGAAGCCCAGGCTCATTGCAGATTTTTGCTGGTAAAAGTGAAAAATGCTCTTTTTGCTTCATGATCATTCTGAGAATGTCTGTGGAGTCAAATTAAAATGGACGAGTGTATTTCATAGCTGAGTGCTTCCCTTTGGAGCACTTGTGGCTCTTCAGTAGCTCAGAGAAAACAAATTGCAAATGGATCCTGTATGGTTTCAATGCTACTTTAAATGTATTAGATTTTTTTTTTCCAACATCACCTGACAAAGTGCTGTTTATTAATGTATTCAGTGTGTTTCAATACAATTTTTCTTGTCTTTTTTTTTTTTTTTTTTTTTTTCTTTTTCTATAATTGCTTTTGTTAGTCATTTCTGTAGGCAGCTAGGCAGCTGCTGCTGCAATCCGTTTGTTATTTGTGGTTGGCTCCAGATTTAACAAAATGCAACTGCACCCTCTTGTGGCACCTAATACGTGGATTATTTTGGTTTCATGGTACCTCCCGGTTTATTTTTTCTGAGCAAGAAAAATAAAAACAAATAGCAGAAGTGTCCTGAGGCCACACAGAAACAAAGCTTCCTGGAGAACTTCAAAAACTTCACTGCAACGTAGGAATGTCTGAGCTCTGGCAGCCTTTGAAGACAAACTTCTGTGGAGAAAGCCTTCAAAGGCACCCCGGGAAACCTTTGTGCTCTTGATTTTTGGGGGGATTCCTATCACAATATATTCTTCAAGAAAAACAGAGTTCATATGGCTGTATGCATATAAACAGTACATTTACACTAAGGACAATAATTCATTATAAGTATCCAGCATGGACCTGAAAACTAGTTCATGTTCATTATTATCTACATGTATAAATTCATGAACAGGCATTTGTTCAGACATCAGTCTCCTTGTATGTACTAATGGAAATATTGTATGTTCTTGGATGGAAATATGCTTGTGAAGAATGCAGGTTAGGCTGCACATTAAAGGTTCAACTTTGAACAATTCTAAATCTTGAGTTTTTTTTTTTTTTTCCCCTTCGGAGACTCCTGTGAACACCTTATATAAAACAACTGCATTTAAATTCATGAATGCATTTATATGCTGGTCTCCGAGGAGTGGTGGCAGGCGAAACAAGAACTCCTTCAACTTGTGAAGCAAGTGTATGGGCATGTCCATCTTCACCTGTAGTACAGTGGCTCACAGAGGTTTATTCAATATTTTCCCTAACTTAAAAAAATAATAAAGAAAAAAAATGTGTACAGGAAACTCATTTTTCTTCAAAAGATCCCCAAACTCTTTTTTTCCTCTCTCTCTTTTTTTTTTTTTTTTTCTTGCACACAACCCTCTTCCTCCCCCCCCCCCAGCAAGTTAGTGAAAAAAGGAGAAAAGGAGCTTCTCCATGAGATAAAATGGAGGATATATATATATATATATTTAATAATAATTCATCATGTTCTCCATAAGCAAAAGTGGTCACAAAGAAAAGAGAAAAAGATGCCAAGATAGTAACACAGTATTTGTGAAAATGTAACTTTTCACAAGTAAATTTTGAAGAAAGAATGGTGAAAAAAAATGTATAATTTTAATAGCCAAAGTAACTGGGTGAATTGAGTTTTCGTTTTAGCACCAGCCACTTCTAATGGGGCACAGCAGCGCTAGCCTTTTGCAGAGCAAAGAATTAACCCAGAACCTAGTGCCAATTACAAACCTGGAAGGTTTTTTTCTTATTTACTGCAAATGGTTAATTAATAATAATTTTTGAAAAGGTAACTGTTGCACAGCAATTTGATCCTCTGCCCTACACAGGATTTAATGAGGTGAGCAGATCTGCACTTTTATGCCTGGACTTGTTCTTTGGCTGCCAGTGTCTCTCAGGGAGCAGTGGAGTCCGACCTATCCACGTGGCTGGGTGGGGTAGCAGCCTTCAAAAGGCTGGTCTGAAAGCTGCGTTTAAGGAGCCATGGTCGTATATTCCCATCACCTTACCCCTGAAAGAGTTGTTTGACTTTCTAAAATTCCACAGAAACTATTATGTTATTAAAAAAAAAAAACTATTTCTATTTGTTTTTCTCTTGTGCTATACTCCTTGCTTTCAAGGACCCTTCTCCATCCCCAGATGGCATACCAGTCAGCAATATGGTACTTTGCACAGGGTATGTATCTGAGCCTCATTTTTATATCTCCAAGCTGTTAGCCCTTGTCCTCCATGCTCTACTTTGTGTGTTTCTCCCAGATCAGCAATAGGGCCAGCACCCAGCAGGAGCGGCTATCGTTTCAGGTCTCTGGAGGGAGGCTCACACTATGGCAAGCTTTCTGCTCCAAGGTCTATCACAAAGGTAAAGAAACAGGTCAAGTACTCTCATGACTGTTGACACTATCGTTCGGTTACGTCTTCCCACAGGGCATGCAAGTGCACGCAGGTGGATGAGCAAAATGAGGAGCGAGTGCCTTCATGTATGAGAAAGCTGCTTCTTGGATGGCGAGAGGAATTGCGTTGTGCTGCCAAGCGCAGAAGGGCTTCCCATCATGTGAGCTTGCTCCTACTCCACAGTGAGTGTGGATGTGGAGTTTATGCAGCTGCATCCCTCTTTCAAGTTAATTATATCACTCCGAGCGCTTCAGCTATGATCCCACACTGCCCTGCTCGCTGCTTGAACCAGCCTGCCGATTCCCCTGGGTGCCTGCCACAGAGGTTGCCTCCCTGCTGAAATCCTGGCACACTACCCAGTCCTCTGCAGCCTGGGTTTCTTTCAAGATGATGCACCCAGAATTCACTGCTGCGGCCGGGCCTCATGTCTCTGCATGATTTCAGCTCATTTCCCAGTCTCCCTTGGGGAAAGGAGCATGTCCAGTCTCATTTAAAATAAACATTGCTGAAATCCAAGGATCTACACACAGATTGAACAGCTCCTGTGAGGCTAGGAAATGCCAAAAAGCCATTTTCAATTCCTGTCATTGATCCCCCACTTAATAATCCTGAGCATCTCTATTGGATACAAACCCCCTATCTCTAGCCCATACTCATCCCATACTCCAAATCTAATGCTATTTCTGAGGGGAGGCCTCATGGCGGCCTGCAGCTCCCTCACGAGGGGACCGGAGGGGCAGGCGCTGAGCTCTGCTCTCTGGGGACAGCGACAGGACCCGAGGGAACGGCATGGAGCTGGGACAGGGGAGGGTCAGGCTGGGGGGTTGGGAAAGGGTCTGCACCCAGAGGGTGCTCGGGCACTGGGACAGGCTGCCCAGGACAGTGGTCACTGCACTGAGCCTGCCGGAGTTGAAGAAGCATTTGGACAATGCTCTCAGACACATGGTCTGATTTTTATTTTTTTTTTGAGGAGGTGGGAGACCCAAGAGTTGGACTTGATGATCCTCGTGGGTCCCTTCCAACTCAGATATTCAATGATTCTAACCCTAGCTTTAATCAGAGGCTGGCTTTAGGAGGCACTGGGCTTGACAAATGCAGGAAAGAAAAATGTTCAGTCCTTTCCACCCAGAACCCAGTTCTAGAATACCTATAGAGCAGCAGCCTCCCTTTCCCCCAGCTCATAATAAACAACCCCACTGTGCCCATGGTGCTCTTCCTCACAAGCCTTCTGGCCTAGAAATTCCATAAGGAAACCCATACCTTCATTTAAAGGCAACCTGAATCTTGCCAATCATCCTATGCAGCTTAAACCTTAACCATGGACCCCCACTTGTTAACTGTGGATCATTGGGTGCTTCTGGCCCTAGGACTTGAAAAACTCAGCAATCAACAAAACTTATTTTTTTTTTTCTTTTTTTTTAGCCCTAACTTGGATATTATCCACGCCCAACAAGATGCAGCCTTTCCAAATTTTGTATAAGTCACTTGTGCCTCACAGCAGAAGATCTTACCTAGCACCATCTCCATTCTTCTAAACGCTCTCCCACAGTAAACCCAGCCATTCTCCTCATGGACGCTTCAGGATCTTGATGAATGTCTTCGTTACTTGCTATCACAGATGTTGGATGATGGCTGGGGTTGGCATGGTGAAAGGTTTGTGGCAGCAGAACAGAAAAGGGTAGGTTCCAAGGCTAGTGATAGATAGGGGTAAAGAACTGGGTTCAGAAAAAGAGGGCATGAAGATCAGAACAGCATAGGATGTGGGTTCTTGCAGTGAAGTCTGGAGTTGCAGCTAGAGGTTCAGATAGAAAGGGTTGATCCAGAAATGCAAATGGAGATGAAGATGCCAGCCACAACTGCAAATTAAATGCTGAGTTGTGATTAATGCTAGCATTAAAGTTTGGCTGTAACCCAGGGCTCGGGAGGGCTGAGGAGTCAGATGATTGCTGCATCCAAGAGGCACGCAGTGAGGACTGACATTGGTAGGAGAAAGAAATAAACCAGAGTACTGTTTCCAACAGCTTGTGTTGGAATAGATTGGTGGGATGTATGTAAGCCCTGTGCTTGGGTTAGGGTTAACGTTAGGTTTCAGTTCATGGGAATCTGAAGAATTCAGGAAGATTCAGGGTCTACTAAGATCTCTAGGACTTTGATGAGGAATGAAGCAAGGGTAGGCTGAATTTATTTTCAGGGTAACAAAAGCTTGATCTGCTCTGGGATAGAATAAAATTAGGCTTATATCAAAGCTTTGAAATTAGGTTTGGGTCCAGAAAAACAGGAACTGAAGTGTTCAGCTTACTGCTGAATTCTACAAGACATACAGGAAAAACACGATCAGTGCTGGCAAATAATTTATGGCTCATTCAGAGTCAATTAGGAGTTTCTGGATGATGGTTAAGTACAAGGATTAGGACACCAAGGGCTAAAGCACTGAGTTTACTTCAGGTTAAGTGCAGCAGCTGATTTCAAAGGAGTGGTTTATGCTTAATTCTACAGTTATATTTAAGATTAAGTACAGTGGGGCTTAATTTCTTGCTACTTTGGTACAAAAGAGTTTGGTTTCTTGCTGAATCTGGTAAGTATAGATGCTAAAATGAAAAGAAGTGTTAGATTAGTTCAAGATTATTTTAGTTAGTATTTATTTCTTTCTATATCAGCTCTGACAAGTGAGGCAGGAACCTCCTCATGGGAGTTCAGCTAATTTATTTTTGGGAATGGAGAAGAAGATTAAATTGGACAAAACCAATTTTGGTGAGTTTAAAGCTAGAAGTCATTCTGGGTGAACGTATTTTGTGACTCTACCAATAAATAGCACTTAGGTGTTCTAAGGTTTTAGTCAGATTTCTGGTATGCTGGCCAAGACCAGTAGGAAAAACAAATACACTTAGACCAGTATGAAGGTGTTTGTGCAGATCAAACATTAACCAGGAATCTCAGGGTCCCATGCAGAAAATGCACACGTGCACACACACACACATTTAATTGTATGGGCTCTCAGAAAATTGAGGAATTGAGGCATCACTGTGGGAAGGTATCAGAAAATCAGAATACTTCAGCTCAAGGCCTGACTACTAGTTTTAGAAAAGACAGTGGTTACCATTCAATTAAATTCTTATTAAGTCCTGCAGTTACCGTCATACAGCTAAGAGAGTAGTAATTACCAATTTATTTATACATTTTCCACAGTTAATTTGAAATTACAACACATTCACCCATCTTATGAAGCATTCTGAGTTACATCTCCTTTTAACAATGATTCATGATTGATGAGTAACATACAGAAATAATAAATTGCATAATGCACATTGCATAGAGAAATGCAGCCATACAATACATTTGTTAGCCACCTTGGTTTGGTATTTATAGAAAATCCAAGTGGCCCTTCAAAATTGTTGAATCAATACTTCAAGTACAGAATTTTGTAAAAATGCTTAGAACAATTCTTTCATATTGTATTATTTAATAGCATGTTTTGGAGGTATATATTGAGTGTTTAAGGAAATGTTGGATGTGGTTCTTAGGGACATGGTTTAGTGGGTGACATGGTGGTAGGGTAATGGTTGGACCAGGTGATCTTAGGGGTCTTTTCCAACCTTTATGATTCTATGATAATTTCACGTGAAGACTACAAATCAGTTTATATATTACACCTCAGAATAGCCTCTGCTATCATTTAGACTTCTTATATACATACATAAATTCTTATATATATATAAAATATATATTTAAAAGCCGGTAGTTTTTTTCCACTTTTATTTATTTATTTATTTATTTATTTATTTGGTAACTACTTCTATTCAACAACAGTTGAATTGTCTGTAAAGGCCTCTTGTCGACCTCAGTGGAGCTGCTCAGGACAGAAAAAGGTTTTGAGGACAGCATACCTTTTCATAACAAGGAATGTAACTTGAAAACTACCTACGTGAAGTTACACCCTTCTCCTCACAGAAATAGGAAGTTTTGTCTTCAAATACATTATGACATGTACCAGACATGCATGTCTTGTAGAGCTAAACAGTAGACAAATGCATAAAAAAGAAGAAGCCTATTGCTGAGGTAAGAGCTTTAAGAAATGCTGGAGTACAGGGCTTATGAAGGAGGGGCAAAAATCTTGTCTCCTCCCTCTGTGGTGACTCTGGTTTTAAGGACAGCCTCAGGGAGTAATATTGCAGGACACCACTCCCAGCAGTTGCTCATCTTTTAAGGCTTCTTCCCCTCAGAGCTTGCTGGCTGCACCATTGTTTGCACCATGACAAACACTCTGATTTCAGGTGGAAGTTTCAGAAATCCCAGCAAGTAAGTAGATCTGATAGAGCATTGGTAACCCAGAGATCGGGGTTTTCTCTCTGCCTTCTTCTCTGGTTTGCTTCAGCCAAATGATTTATCCTGTCAAACTGTAGGATGCAATTAACATTACTTATTTTTTTTTGCATACCTCTATGCCTTACGAGCTGCAGTTATAAGTTATAAATGTCAGTAGGATGACACACTTAAAAGAGTGTATCATTCAATATAACCAACACTTTTGATTTTAAGAACTCATTTCAATCCCAGTTTCTTCCAGAAAAGATAATTGATGATGAGGACAAAAATAAATGTTTTGACAGAAGATCTCAAAAGATTTCTTAAAAAAAATAAATCCCCAAACCTTCCATTTATTGTGGTTTTGTTTGTTTGTTTGTTTTTAAACTCAAATGCATTACCTTTTTGAATACAGGATTTTTATTAATGGAAAGTTGTAGAAACAAATATTCTCAAGCATGCTGACAAGCTCCAACTTAGAAGTGGGCAATTCAGTTACAAGTTACACTCAATTACATTTGTGAAAGGAGAACCTACACTAGAAACAAAGCAGTCTAAGGGCAAGCCTTTTCTTTAATGCAGCATTAGAGTACGGCTGAAGAAATGCATTAACTGAAACACTGGCTGCATGCTGAGGGCCTCGTTGTACATGAGCGGAAACAACGAGTGCAGACGACAGTCACCACCCATCCACCATGGGCAGAGACAATAGCCAGTGTTGGACAAGCATAAAAATAACTCTAGCTAAGTGCTTGCTGTGTTCTCACAAACTAACTCGTGCCTGGTTTTGAAGCTTCTCTCAATCCCCCAAACACTATGTTTCAAGTTCTCGTTTCTGTGTATATGGTTGTTTTGCATGGCATTTTCTCAGCAACTTGTGTTTGCCAGTCTTTTGGTCTGTACTGCCCATAGGGTATTTATAAACTCTCTGTAAATGCTTACAGATTGTTAGTTAGTTTTCCTTCTTTCCTCAGATTTGATCACTACTCGCCTCTTTATAGCACTTTTTTTTTTTTTTTTTTTTTTTTTTTTTTACAGCTGCACGGGGACTGAAATCTCTGTGACATTTGTAAACTTGTATGCAAAACTAATCCTGCCCGTGCTCCAGACCTTTTGAACTTGGAGTTGCTGGAACAAGTGGGATGCATCAGGTTTCCTACCAGGCAGGTGTGAGACTGGCTGAGCCTTAGTGCCAGGACTGTGCAATGTGTCACCTCGCCAGAATGCAGCCTCCTACAGGCTTTTGCTATTTCCGTGGTTTGCTGGAGACATCTTGTGGTCAAACGCAAAATCACAGCGCGGGCAGAGACCCAGTTGTGCAACCAGCGCAATCTTTCTTTGTCCTGCGGAGTCAGAGTGCCACTCAAGTGTTTACTTTTCACTGCCAGGGAATAAGTGAAGTAAAAACTAACCATTTGTCTGAAGGGCATTTTTAAACTTGGGCACGACAAATGAGCGTGCATTTTTATTTAACTTCAGCTTTTTTTTTTTTTTTTTTCCTCATATGACACAACTTCTGAAGGTGGACACCATCCTGCCAGTTCTCCTAAATCTCACTGATAACTATTTTTGCAATAAGAGTGCCAGCCAGCACATGTACCAGATGAATACAGAGGGGCACCGAGAAAGCCCATTATTTGAAGTTACCTGCTTTTGTTGGTTTTTTAAAGCATTTTTTAAAAAAGTAGATTAAAAAAATAAATAAATAAATAAATAAAAGCATAAGAAAAAGCAAGAAGGGAGATAAGAACACCCCAGGGAAGCAGAACGACAAGGTTGTTTTAAGCGTTTTAGTTATAGGTCTCTCTCTCTTTGATGTTAATTGCAATTATTACACAATTATATAATAGCATTTCTCAGCTGGCCTGGCCTTTCACTGTGGCAGGTGCCGTTTAGATACACACAGAAAATGTCAGTGCTTGTTTTGAAGAGAGTATCAGTTAGGAGACAAGATAGAGCAGGTGAATGAGAAAAATAAGTGGATTGTGATGGGGTGATGGGAGATGTAACAGTAATAAGAGGATGGGTGCAATTCTAAACGTATCGCTATACCATGCAGTGTTATTAAAAAAAAAACACTTGTGAGAAAGCAGAGAAATAATGAGCGTCCATGCTAGGTGAGTTGGGAACAAAACAAGCAGCAAAAGGTAAATCCTAGAAGATGGGTACATATTATCTGAGTACAGAAGCCATTCAGCAGAAGCTGTCTCAAGGCCAGGCAGTCTGGTAATGAGACCATATAGTAATCATTTGT
Source organism: Anas acuta (assembly GCF_963932015.1). Classification (NCBI taxonomy): domain Eukaryota; kingdom Metazoa; phylum Chordata; class Aves; order Anseriformes; family Anatidae; genus Anas; species Anas acuta. The sequence goes on from NC_088980.1 coordinate 105,113,721, forward strand.
CTCCAGGCTGCTATTATCCATGGTGAGAAAATCTGATTCTTGCAAGTGTGCAATGAGAAAAATCATGACCTTCCAGACCCCTTGAAGTTACAATTTATTAATAGAGCCTTGCAAAAGATAGAAATTCCACCTGGCAAAGGACTGGACACTTGTCCTCATTAGCTGCAGCACCAGTAACTTCACAGATTGTATGCAGAAGGGTATTTCGAAAAGGATTAGTTTCAGGTCGACCTGGATATTTCATTTTGAGATGTGGCCATTTTATAGTAAAATATAAAATTAAATTAACAGTTCTTCTAAAAAAAAAAAAAAAAAAAAAAAAAAAAAAAAGAAAAATAAAAAAGTACAGAATGTTTTCAAAAGTGAAAAAAAGAACATTTTCAATATTTTCAGAGCTTCACTCGCTTTTTGTTCTCATTTTTTGAATGAAATTACTGAGAAAATTATGCCATTTTGCAAACATATTGACGATAATGAAAGTGAATTCTCTATTCCAAAATTGCATCCCCAACTCCCCAACAAGCTCTGCTAATCTGGTCTAACTGGTCTTCCAGAGCTAAATTTTGTCCCCTTCTTTGAAAACTGAAACAATTAATGCTTGGTCCAGCAGTGTACATCTGTAACACGCTGGCTTAAAAAAGAGCATCCCTTCTGCAGCGTAGTGCAAACTGCTCATGTGGGAGCCAGTGCATCTCTGGCAAGATCTCTTGGAGCAAGACTGGAGGAATGGCATAGACATGGATGGGTTGGGCCATCTGATCTCTTTGGAGCTTGCTATTCTCCTGTGTACAGGGCAAACCTGCCCTGATTTAAATCTTTGCCTCTCTTGGTTGCTGAAACAGCCGAGAATGGCTGATATAACAGAAAGACCTGTACAAACAAAAATCTGGCTCTTCTGAAATGTTCCTCATGCTACCCAGCAGAAAATGAGCCAAAGCCTGAAGGCTTTTCTTTAATTTTATCCCCTTGTGGCTGTCGGCCCTGGTCTTCCTTCTAGCCAGCATTAACACTGGGATGGCCTAATGCATCAGGAAGACATATTCACCCCTCATCCTTATCTACCCAGCCAGGGATGGTTCCACGTCAATATTGGACTTTCCAAGGATTCCTTATAAACTGTGAGAAGGGAATTCCTGTGTCCCAGAAATGCCTGTATGTGCTGCAGGGTGGCAGGCTCATCAGAATGGAGCAGACACAACATATTAGTCTGATGTAAAATCTGAGATGTACCTCTGTGCCATTGCTGTTGCTCACTGGATTGGGACTGAACACAGGAGGAACATCCCAAAGGCAGCTACTGACAGTCCAGACTACCCTCTTTCCTTCCTTTTCCTGGCTCTTTGTAGAATGGATATCATTTTTTTTTCAGCAGAGAATATTATTTGTTAAGTGAAATAGTCTCTGTAACAGTAAAATTGTGCCTTTCTTGGTCTTCTACAGGAAACACTAGAAATAGAGGAAAAAAATATGCCTAAAACCCATGTAACATTTGCAAAAGTGATGTCTGAATAAATAATAATAATAAAAAACTCTTTGAAACAAATAAATTGAAAGTGTTTACTCTTAACACTAGAAAATATTGTTTGTGACTTAAAAAGTCACATAGCTTAAAAAGCTATGTCTGCTGTCAAGGTGTTGAATTTTGTACTTTGGGCATAATACCTGCAAAGTGAACAGAGAAACACGATGCTCCATGTAAAATGGTATTATAACCAGTGCAATTTAGGTATTCATACTGCAGTTGATCACCTCAGGGCAAGCCTGGCTTCAATCAAGGCAAGAAAGTAGGTTTGCAGCTATGCTGCTACATCAGTTTAAAAATCCATAATATAGATATGTTCTTTTCTGCACTGCTACAGCCTTCACTGAGGTATATAAACTCACTTGGTTTCTGTGCTACACAGCGATATGGATGTAAGAAAAATATGAAAGACAAATATCATACAGTAATTAAGTGAAATAACAATACTCCCCCTTTTCACACTAGTAATTAAAGTGCAAATTAATATTTGTAAATATTTATATATAAATACTGTAAGCTACAATACTGACTGATTTTTGCTTCTAAATGATGCTAGTGACTGGTAGCTGAGAATGCTAATCCTAACCAAACAATTAGCTTATTTCTTCCTCTTGCCTGATAAGGGGAGTGTAGCCAAGATCAGTGTGGAAAGCTTGACACTATCAGCTCAGTTATTTCCCACCCTACTCAGTAAGAAAGCTGTAGTTTAAGTTAGACCTGCTTGGCACTTGATTCTGAGCATGTTTGTCTGCAAGGAGCCTGGCACCGTCTTTTGAGCTACCCAGCCTCAGAGTGCCTGTGGACTCTTTAGTTATCTTGAAGGGCAAGTCAACAGTGCTAATAATATGCAGATAAAGAATTCAGTTGTCATCTACAGAGGGCAATTTAGTATTGCCCTGTATACCAGAGAATAAGAGCAAAAGCATGAAACAGTAGCAGTTATGGTTTCAGAAAAGTGTTGAAATGAAATTCTAGTCACACTAAAGATCCCTTTGAAACCAAGATGAAGGTGGAAAAAAGGCTCATAGTCCAGTCCAGAATAGGACACTTGATTAGGCACAGCTCTAATTAAGCTGTGAAACTTGTTCAGATATCTAATAGAAGTCAAAGGTATAAACCAGTTCAAATGCAATTAGACACATTCACAGGAAATGTCAAACAAGGACAGAACATCAGAAGGAGGATACACTTAAAACCTCAATAATTCCTTAAGCCACAGATACCAGAAGCTGTATGTGAGAAGAAATCATCAATATATGTGTGCCTTGTTCGTGTATTCTTTCCTAAGCTCTGCTGGCATCTGTTGTTTCAGGTAAGCAATCAGGTTGATGGACCACTGCTCTCAGATAGGACAGCAGTTTCTATACTCTTACATCTCTAGCTCTGCTCTCTACAGCTCCGAGGTGCTCTACTCCCAGGAACTTCAGTTTGTGTCCCGTGTGTTGCCAGAACCTCCAATGTGGGGCTGTGTGCATTTCTGAACAATTTATTCTAGGTGGAATGGTTTTCATAAGAAAATAAGAAAGTAATGGCATCTATAAGGTCTTGTGCAGTTCCTCCACTGTCTGTACAAACAAATACCGAGTGCTGCAAGAAAATCAGAATAGGGTTCCAACTTATGGCTCAGCAGATTGCTATTAGTCTTGGCTATTATGTTTCTGCAATAAATTCATCTCTCAAAGCTTTGACTAAGAGTAGGAGAAAGGCTAGGTTTTGACAGCTGTCATTTTGTGTTGATGATTCCCTAAGCAGTTTAATTGCAAACACACCTGATATTTCATTTCAAACGCATATTCCAACAGCTATCATGTGAGTACAGTGCAATTTCTGCACAGAGCGTTTCTCACAAGAGACTCATTGCTAAGGTAGCATTGATACTGCCAAAACTGAAGGCTCGGAGTCATGTAGATTGTACTAATCTCAGTGAAAATTCAGTTTATGGGTTTACATCTATTAATACCAACCAACTGTGAATCTGAAAGTGGGAAAAATGCAAAGTACATACTCTGCAAAGCAACAACAATATTGTATGCATTATGTCAGTATAGAAAAGAACCCAGTTGATTATTGATATTTTACCTGAAGAGGAGACTATTGAAGGACTAATTTCTGGTAATATTAAACATGGTTTAAGTAGATTTGACCCTCACAGATCAATTGCAGTTTTTCAGGAACTGAATACCCACATGTGACATAAAAGCATTCCCACAGGAAATCTATTCGTCTCTACCCAAATGTCATTATCTAAAAGTGGATAAAGATTATTTGCATAGAGAACTTGAAGAAGATATTTTTCAGCTATTACAATGCCATTGGGATTAGCACTTTCAGAAGAGATGGTTTCTTCTTCCTTTATTTTTCTTTAAATGGATAAAAAAGTCAACCTCTCACTTTGGATTTTATTTTGTTTTTCCTTTTTTGCAGGTAAAGGATGGCAATTTTTTCTGTGCTTCAAAATTTTGTTTTAATGCAAAGGTGTCAAAGACAATCTTTATTTAGGAGTAGGAAAAGAAAAAATATGTTTTTGTTCTTTTATTTTTTTTTTTTTTGAGGGGGAGGGGGATGCTGTTACTGGGGTTAACTCCAGAATACATACGTGTTTTCATACTACAAAATAAATATGTGAGACATTGTTTGTATTTCTATACCTTACTCTTAGCAATAATAGAAATAGAAATCGTATAAATCTAATGTGTTAAGGACCTCAAT